>NC_133539.1:148018570-148033726 GCF_048773025.1 Camelus bactrianus
TTCCTTCTTTAGATTTGGGAAATTTTCAGTCATGCTTTCTTCGAATATCTTTTCCGTCCCCTTGGTTCTTTCTTCCCCTTCTGGAACCCCTATTGTGCGTAGATGGGCACGCTTTCGAGGGTCCCTTAGGTCCCTAAGATGGTTTTCGTTGTTCTTTATTGGTTTTTCTCTCAGCTGTTCTGATTGGGTTCTTTCTGTTGTCCTGCCTTCTAGGCCACTTATTCGTTCCTCTGCGTGATCTAGCCTGCTTTGGACAGCCTTTAGACCAGTTCTCATTTCAGCCAATGAGTTGACCAGTTCTCCTGGACTCTTCTTTATAGCTTCGATTTCGTTTTTGACGTATAGTATATCTCTCAACACTATCTCTTGGAGTTCCTTCAGGACTTGGATCACTCCTTTTTGGAAATCTTGATCGAGCGGGCCATCCACGTCTATTTCATGGATCGTGCTTTCAGGGAATTTCTCTGGCTCTTTTAATTGGGAGTGGTTCCTCTGCTTCTTCATAATGCTCCTATCTCTCTGGCACTGTGGCTTAAGGAGTATCAGTTATCTATTGGGGTCCTTAAGGAGTTTATGTATTTATCGAAAGCCTAGGCAGGAATAAAACTTTAAAAGAGAGAGGGGGATAGGGGGAGAGAGAGAGAGAGAGAGAGAGAGAGACAGAGACAGAGACAGAGGGGGAGAGGGAGAGAGGGGGGTGGGGGGCAGGATGTTAAAAGAATGGAGAAAAAAAGGTTTGAAAACAGTGTACGATCAATAATAGAAGAGCAAGTTGAAGCAGAATAGCAATTGAGTTGAGACGTCTTCTAAAAGCCTTTAAAAACAGATAGAAAAGATCAGAAAATAATATACAATTGTTTCAAAAGTAAATTTTTAAAAGGTAATCGGAAATAGAACAGATTTTAACAAAAGATAAAACAGAGGATTTTAAAAGACGGGAGAAAGAAAAGGTTTGAAGACAGTGTGTAATCATGAATAGAAGAGTCAGTGGAAGCAGAATAGCGATCGAGTTGAGACGTCTTTTAATAACCTTAATAAAAAGGAGGAAAAAATTCGAGAAACAATATTTGAAACCTGTGAATAACCAGTAACAGGAGATCAAAACCAAGAGAATGAAAAAGGGAAGGGGGTGGATGTTTAAAAATAATAATAATAAAGACTTGAAATGAAACATTTAAAAGGGATTAAAGCCGTAAACGTATACGACTGTTCAAAAGTAAAGGTTAAAAAGGTAACAGAAGGTAAAACCGATATAAAAGAGATTAAAAAAGAAAAAGGAAAAGAAAAAAAAAAAAAAAAGAGGAAAAAAAAAAAAGGATGTGTTCTCCTGGAGACGGTGCGCTCTTAACGGTTTCACCGAGAAGTCTTTCTGTCGTCGCCCTGTTTCGTGAACTCAGCTTGCTGTTTCCGCGGGCCCTCCGTCGGCGCCCTCGTCTGTGCTGCCCTCGGTGCCTGTGGGCAAGTAGATCGCACCCCCTCCTGGCACCGCGGTCGGAGGGTGGCTGGCCGCCTGCCCTCTCCCGGCGCCGGTCGCTCCGCTGCTCTGTGCGGCTGTGTGCTCCGCCTCGGGTCGGGTCGGCGCTCCTCTCCGTAGGTGGGCTCGGGGGAGACCGTGGAACCGCCCCGCCCCTGCTGCGTTCCAAAACTCGGCTCCTTCTTAGTCTTGGTGGCGCGAGTTCTCTGAGGTACCGGGGCAGATATATAATATCTGCCTCAGGCTGAAAACGAGTCTCAGTCCTGCCTAGGAGGTTGCAGAGCCCCCGGGTGCGGATTCGAGTCTCGGCCCCGCCCCCGCTCCCGCCCCCGCCCGCGCGCTGCGCGCTGCGCGCCAGGGGCTATGGCGGCTGTGGCTGCGCCCCGCCTCTCTTCTCGCGAGAAGGGCCGGTGATGGCGCCGCGGGTCTGAGGAGATGGAGGCTACGGCGCCCCTCCCCCCAGGGCACACCGGCCGTGTTGCTTTGCCTTTCTTTCCCCGTAATGGAAAGAAAGTTGGGGGGGCGGGTTGTTCTGCTCTGTATCCCCTCCCGGCCACGGCGCGTGGTGCCGCCGCCACGGTCCTCCGCCCGGCTCGTGCGGCCTGTCCCGGCCCCCGGCTGCCGGCCTGCGACTCGGGCTGGGTGTCGCGGGGACCCTCTGTGCCCATTTCACTTGGGTCGGTCGGTCAAGGGGCGCTCCGGGCAGATCTGAGACTCGGAGGCTCCCCCACCGTCCCGTCGGCCTCTCCGTTGGAGAGGGGGAGGTTTGGCGAACGAGCCCTATTCCTCCTCTGCCGGTCCCTCCCGCACTGTTTTGCTTTTGACTCTTTCTTTTCTCCTTTTCTCCTACCAGATTTTGGGCGTCTTTGTCTTTCGAAGAGGGCGGTGTTCTGTCGGAGTTCCGCAGGTGGTCTGATTGGCCGAGTGGGTCCGTCGATGTGAGTTTTGGTGTATTTGTGGGAGAGGGTGAGCTACGAGCGTCCTTCTACTCCGCCGTCTTGCTTCTTCTCGGGTTATTTTTGAAGAGTAGGTGCTGGGGATTGAACCCTGGACCTTTATTTTTTGCATGCTAAGCATGGGCTGTACTGCCTGATCTCTAGACCCTCCCCACCGCAACCCCCCCCTTTCCCACCGCCTCCATAGTACTCGATGAATCTCCTACCTAGATATCCATGCTTCCTTGGAATAGGGCCGTCGTTTTCTTCATCGGATTGATGCACGTCTGTGGATTCGTCTCGTTTCTCTCCACTGCGGTGGGTGGCATCGGGGCGTGGGGTGGGGTGGAGTGGCGTGGGCTGGGAACAGTTCTTCACGTGTAGAGGTGGAGCGGAGCGATGAGGATGGTGACTGTTTCCCCGAGTGCTCGCGCCGGGTGATGGAGGCCTGTGGTCTGACTTGGAAGAGGACTCGGGTGACCAGAACAGAGCCTGTGTGGGGTCGTTGTGGAGGGAGGAACTCCACCCCCCCCCCCCAGCCCCAGCCAAGGCACTCGTACCTCATCGAGGGACGGTCGGCCGAAAACAAACGAAAGCTGTCAGAGGTTTGGGGGTGGGGGTGAAGGGTGTGTGTGTGTGTGTGTGTGTGTGTGTGTGTGTGTGTGTGTGTGTGTGTGTGTGTGTGTGTGTGTGTGTGTGTGTGTGTCTGTGTGTGTGTCTGTGCCTGTGTGGTGTGTGTGGTGTGTGTGGTGTGTGTGTGTGTGTGTGGTGTGTGTGTGTGTGTGTGTGTGGTGTGTGTGTGTCCCCGTTCCCCGTACCACGGTCTCTGGTCGAGGCCCCCACGAGCGGAGAAACGCACGCCAGGCCGTCCGTGCTCCTGGTTGTCCGGCCGCGTGTCCCTGCCACCCAGAGATCCCGAACCGTCCCGCTCGCTCCCCTGCCATGTGCCATGTGCCACCTTCCTGTCGGCCGGGCGCTATTTTAGACCCTGCGAAGAAGTCGACCGGACGGCCGGGCCGGGCCGGGCTGGGCCGGGCCGAGCCGAGCCGAGCTGAGCCGATCTGAGCCGAGCCCGTCCAGGCTGGGGTGGGTGGTGCTGGGTTCAGAGGAGTGGGGTACAAGCGGGAGGCGGGCGTCGATGGAGGGGAGGGGGAGGGGGAGGGGGAAGGGAGAGGAAAGGGGAGGGGAGGGGGAGCAGGGATGATGATGGTCTGGGGCTTGGCGTGTGGGGTGGGGGTGGGAGGGACGGTAGCCATCCTATGACTTTCTCTCCCTACCCCGCCTTTTGCAAGTCTGTTAGAGTGACAAGGTGGTGCTGGTTTCTGGCTGGTGCACACCATAGTGATTCTGTTCTTCTTTTTCCTGGTCTTTTTCAGGAACCCTCGTCCCGAGGGACTGAATCTAGTGCCCTGTGCTGCGCGGTACGACCTAGGGGTCGAATCTGCCAGGAGAGGACTTACAAGGATTTCGAGGATCCTGGAAAACTGCTACCATCCAGAATCCTACATGGATGTTCAAGATCTTGTGGATGGACGGACGGACGGAAGACGGATCGAATGGAGGCCCCGCCCCATCCCCTGGACCCCTTGGCCCAGGAGGATCGTGATGGGTCTGGAAAGGACTCTTCCGACGAGGGTCTCGGGATGGACTTTCTCTGTCCGCGGAAGGTGTTTCTGCACAAAGAGGAAGAGAGGGGCGTTCTCGGCCAGAGAGCCCGAACCGCCTCCTTTCAGGGATCCGCTCCAGTCAGGGTTGGGGTCGGGGTCAGAACGCAGCCACCGACAGCTCCCCTCCCTCGTCTTGGCTCTCCAACTTGGGAAACCCTCCTCCCTGCCCCCTCACCCATCTTCTCTTCAGCCGGCCTCCAGCTTCCCCGTGCCAACCACCTCTCTCATGCTGCCGGACTTTCCTCCTCCTTGGGCTGCCAGGAAGCTCTCCCGCTCCTTCCACGTGCTTTGGCTTGGAATCCCTGACAAACACAAGCGGTGCTGGTGGGCGGGGCCGCGGGCGGTGGCAGAAGGACTCCCTTCATCTTATGGGAGCGATTTTTATCTCCATAGAGGTGGCGATTGAGAAAACACATAAAATCACTCAGAAGAATACCCATGTGTAGTATCCCTGACCTAGATCCATGTCTGTCTGTCTGTCTGTCTGTCTGTCTGTCTGTCTGTCTCTCTCTCTCTCTCTCTCTCTGCCTCTCTCTCTCTCTCTCTCTCTCTCTCTCTCTCTCTCTCTCTCTCTCTGCCTCTCTCTCCATTTCGCTATTCTGTGTGTGTGCGCGCGCGCGCGCGCGCATGCGTGTCTGTCTGTCTCCCTTGTCTCTCTTTCCTCTCCTCTCCCCTCCTCTCCTCTTCCCTGTTCTCCCCACTTCCCCCTCACCCCTCCACTCCTCTCTTCTCCCCTCCACTCCTCTCCTCTCCCTCTTCTCCTCTCCCCTCGCCTCTTCTCATTTCCCCTCCCCTCCCCTCTTTTCCCTCCTCTCCTTTCCTGTCCTCTCCCCTTTTATCCCTCCTCTCCTCTGCTCGCTCTCTCTCTCTCTCTCTCTCTCTCTCTCTCTCTCTCTCTCTCTCTCTCCCCCCTTCACTTCCCTCCCTCCTCCCTACCCCCCCAACCCCTACCTTCACAGGGCCTCATAGATTGCAATCGGTTTCCATGAAATGTGATGAAGAGGGAATGAATTTTAGAATGATATCCCCATGCCATCGAATCCTTCTTCCCCAGGGATAGCGACTTATTTGTGGTCGTGTTTGTTTTTGTTTTTCTTGTTGTTTTGGGGCGCATCGAGGGCGCAGGAGGCGTTGGGAGTGAGGGTGATGTTTCTCTTTCTGTCTGTCTCCTCCTTAGGACGGATTTTAAGAGGAGGGAGGACTCACAGAAATCTACCATCTTGTCTCGTACTGCAGCTGTGTTTGAGCTTCCTATACGATCTGGGCGGAACACTCCCCACCCTCACCTCAAGCCGCCATTGCCGCCCCCTCAGCCCCCTGCACCCCCGTCCAGTCCCACACTTGGGGCTGTGGTTGGGCATGGGGGGATGTTGGCGGGGTGGTGGTTGGTGGGGGGTGGGGTGGTGGAGGAAACCAGAAAACAGACCACTGTGGCACGTGGGTGACTGGGGCTTCAGGGTGAAGGAGGATGAATAAAATGGCCGGAATTAGGCTAACGGATTGCTTCTTCTTTTTTTGGCGGGGGGGGGGAGGGGAGGATCATTAGGTCATTCATTCATTCATTCACTCATTCATTTGCTGGGGGGGGTGTCATTCGGTTTCTTATGCTCGCCCTGAAAACGGTCAACTGTCCTGACTGACTGGTTGCTGCTCACGGTTCCAGGCCTGTTGTTGAAACTGGAAGCTATCGATCTTACTGTTTCTACTGTATTTCACTCATTGAAAGTCATCATCATGCTGGGTCTCTGAGTCTTTCTCCGAGGAGAAGGTCGGTCACGGGACTAATGACCTGACAAAATAGCCTGAGTGACCAAGAAGGCCACACCTTGAGTGCTTATGAGATAACGAGATCTAACCACCAGCCTCTATAGAATGGGTCACCTGGAGGCATCGTGACACCATTCTGAGTCTTCTGATGAGAAAACGATTCTGTGGATGGTGATCGATGCCCGATTGTTTGAGCTATGGCTCTAGAACCACCCCACCCACTCCATCCCCAAGGTGGGTACACAGTTTTGAAGACGCTAGCCTGCTGTGAATCCCCTTTGCCCGGCAGAGTGATAAAATGGCCTCTTTGCTTCTAAGCTCCAAGACCTTGTCTCTGGATTCTTGGGCTCGTCGGGGACGGGGGCCGATCTTTTGGCAACAAGCGTGCTTCAGAAACAGCGGATGCCCGAGAAGGACACTCTGCCTCTCCCTCTTCTTCCGGGCCTGAAATGGGGAGGAAAAAAAAAATCGCTTCCCCTGGAAGCTGGAGTCCGGAGCCCGCCATCCGGAGGGACTTCTGGCTTGGCCTTCTCCTGGGGTGGGGGGGGAGGGCACGCCACTGCACGTGTTCTTTGTCAACTCCCTGTTTCTCTCTTCTCGAGTTATCTCTTTGGGACGGCTCCCACACTGGGTGAAAACAGACAGACAGGCTGGTATGTCTCCCTACCCCACCCTTCGCCCCCAAATGACTGATCTCCTGTCCCATCAGAATCACCACTTGTTTTCCAACGTGGCTTTCTTGGATCCTGGAGGACTTGTAAAGGAAAAGCCCAGCTGGGCTAACAAGCTAAAGTCACAAATCTAAGTGTGATAAGTGTCCGTTTACTGATCTAAGTTCTGCTGGGCTAGCTCGTAAATCTGAAGTTTAGTGTCAGTTTACTGGGCTAACAAGCTAACTCGTAAATCCAAGCTCAACAAGTGTCAGTAACGTGATCTGTTCCAAATTGATAAGCTCCAGTGTACTGATCCTTTGCTTTTTGTTGTTTGAGTCTTATTGGCGAATAGACCCATATTTGTAATTAACCCTATGAAACCTCATGTGCACGTCTTGGAGGTGCTCAGAGCTTCGGAGCAGAAGCCCCTCTGAGCCCGCCGGCGTAATAAATCTGAGTACTCCAACCCTCAGAGTGGTGCTTGTTTCTTGGCTGGCCTGTCATTTCCGTAACAGACTGATATCAACTTAGAGCCAAGATGGGCGCAGAACTGAAGGAGCTTCTCGGCTGGCCTAAGAAGCCTGTCGTCGTGATGTGGGAGACATTCTTTACGAGGGACCTATCTGATTAAGTGCTTGACCGCCTTTTGGACTTTGAACCAACTTGGAGATAGGAACTAGGATGAGAGGGCACCCGAAATAGCTCAGCAAACTCTTCTCCATCCTTAGAAGACAGACAGACAGACAGAAAGACAGACAGACAGACAGACAGACAGAGTGTGTGTGTGTGTGTGTGTGTGCGCGCGCGCGCGCGCGTGTTTGTGCGCGTGCGGGGGTGTGGGAGAGGGAGGAGATGACGTCAGCGTACTGGACACTGTTTCAGTGACATGGGGAGTGCTGTCAACTAGGAAGGAACGTCATGTATTCTTCAGCCTTGTGTCTGTACAGGTGGGTACACTCAGGGTTCCAGAAAGGATGGGATATTCCTGGCAGTCGTCTACTGCCCTGGCATCGAGGGCTGGCTGGCTGGCTGGCTGTCATCCAAAGTGGAGGCTCTCGTGAAAGGGACGGAACCGAGTCCCGAGGAGATGCCTCCTTCACTGACTTTCATGCAAACACAGTGGACCACAGCCTCCGGAAAGAGGGTGGGTGGCACACGTGGCCCCAGTCTGTTCTGTCCATTCGGCAAATGGCCTGGGTTAGGGGAAACCCAGCATGGCGACCATCCGACAGGCCGACCCACCGACCCACGGACGTGCTCGGTTTCTCCCAGCTCCCTGGATGACCTCCCCCACCCACCCCCACCCCACCCCACCCGCATTCCTTCACCCACCGTGGTGTCTGGTGTCAGGGCACTTGGAAGATGACTCCCATTGTTCAATAGACAGGGGCAGGAAGATTCCTATAGGACCGCAAAAACAGTCAACTGGCCATACATACATACATACATACGTACAAACTTTTTGTCCCCAGAGGCCTCAGACCTCCTCTCTCTGGACCCGCTGAACCCCAGTAACTGGCCCCCATTCAACTGCCACATAGTAGGGGTCATCCAGACGTTCTTGGGATGGTAGGTATGACTTCCAAAGGGGTTGAAGCCTTCCTTCCCCCGCTGCAAGCCTGATGCCCTCAGCATGGCCAGGACACTGCTACAAACAAACAAACAAACAAACAAATAAACAAACAAACAAACACACACACACCACCACCACCACCACCACCACCACCAACAACAACAACAACGACAACAAAAGACAAACACATGCGTATGTGACTTGGGGACATACTTTCCGCAGCCTCCAGGGACGAAGGCACTCGCTTCACTGGGTAAATCCTACGAGGCTTCACTAAAGCGCTTGCCAACTTACTTCTCAGAAGGATCGATCTCTGCCCCCATCACCCGCCATCATCAGGCAAGGTCGTCAGAATCCATGGGAGGTATAGACTAGAAGAAGAAGTAGAGGAAGGAGGAGGAGGAGGTGGAGGAGGAGAATCAGTGACATGAGGTGTGTACGACTTCTTGTCTCCAAGAGGATTGAGTTTTAAATTTTTTTCTTTTCAGATACAAGGGAAAATAAACTTTTGTTTTTTCCCCTTCCTTTCCTTTTAGAGGCGGACACCCACATGGTAACTATCATACCTCTGTCAGCAGAATGGAACCCTTTCTCTTTTTCTCCCTCCCTGACCCTTCTGGGATTCAGAAATCCTCCGTGAGGATTTTTCTATTCTTGGCAGCAGAGTTATTAGCATCATTGACTTGGAGGCAAAAACTTAGGTTTCCATTAAACTGGGATAGACATGCATGGATAAGAGATACTAGTGCTACTCGTTTTCCTTAGGGTTCCCCTGTGTCTGTGGGGCGTGTGTGTGTGTGTGTGTGTGTGTGTGTGTGTGTGTGTGTGTGTGTGTGTGTGTGTGTGTGTGTGTGTCTGTGTCTGTGTCTGTGTCTGTGTCTGTGTCTGTCTGCCTGCCTGCCTGCCTGCCTGCCTGCCTGCCTGCCTGCCTGCCTGTTTATTGTAGGAACTCTCTGTCAATGGAAGTATAGTTGACTTACAATGTTGTGTTCATTTATGACGTACGGCATAGTGATTCACTTATTCACACACACACACACACACACACACACACACACACACACACACACACGTATACTTTTTCAGGATAGGTTATTACAAGCTATTGAACATAGTTCCCTGTGCTAGACAGTAGGACCTACTTGTGTACCTAGTTTGTATAGGGTGGTTTATATCTGCTAATCCCAAACTCCTGATTTATCCCTCTGCCCTCCCCCGTTCCTCCACCCTACCCTGTCCCCTGTGTTAACCATCGGTTTCTTTTCCATGTCTGCGAGTCCAGTCTGTTTCTGGTTTGTAAATAGGTTCCTTGGAGTCTTTTTAAAATGGAGTTATTTATGTATGGATGGGTGTCTTGACTTACTTTCAGATCCCATCTAGAAGTGATGGCATAGGATATCTGTCTTTCTCTGGGTGACTGACACACTAAAGCTACGGAACGCTTCACGTATGTGTGTGTGTCGTCCACGTTCAGGGGCCGTGCTGATCTTCTCTGGATGGTTCCCGTGTTAGTCGATGTGCTGTGGCAGCAAGCGCTTGCCTTAGGGTTTTTGTCTCAACCTGAAAGCCGGCCCGGAGACTGAAAGTCTTCTAGTTGCCTCCACTATCTGCCTAGGACCATCTCCACGAACGTTTCCCATTTTCTCTCACCCTTTTGTCTTGGCATCATTGAGTACTAAAATGCTCCGTCTCCTGAAGCCCTGCAGACTGAAGCTGGGCAACGGGAGGTAAACGTCAGAGAAATGGCCACAACAGCTCCTGTGGAAACCATCCTAGGGCCTGTTTTTGGAGGAGCCGCTCAGAGAGTTGAGCCGAACACCCCAGGACATCATCAGAGGCATTTCATACTGCTCGAGCCGTTTCGATGACCCCGATGTGTGGAAATCTCCTACCAGACTGACCCCCTACTCCCGGCCCTGAATCTGGTTTCTCATCTGCTCCAATGATTAACCTTTGTGCTGTACTTTGGTTTTCCACACAAGTGCCTCTTAGGCGATACCTGACTGCTTGCTCCCTAGGCCTAGCTTCAGAAGCCCATCGACACCACCGCCTCCTGAGACGAGATACTACAACTGTTTCCTTGAACAGACCTGTTCTCAGAACTAAGAAACTGGGTCCATGAAACGCAGGCCCTCTAGGAAACTATTCCCTCCCTCCTGCCCCCACACCACACGCACGCATGCACGCTCAGACGCACGCACGCACCCACGCACGCATGGACGCACACGCACAGTCAACAGCCCAGCTTTTAATGTGTAAAACTTCCAGGGAAGTTACAGAATAGGGAAATGTTGGGGTCCAGAGTAGGCTGCCCCAAAATGTGCCCGATGGACTATGCTGAATGAAAGGGACTTCACAACTGGCCAAGGGGGAGGGTATAGGTCAGTGGTAGAGTGTGTGCTTAGCAAGCAAGCACAAGGTCCTGGGTTTAATCCCCAGTACCTCCGGTCAAAAATAAATACATAAAATCGAATTCCTCTCCCCGCCCCCCCCCAAAAGTATACACTGCTGTATGTCAACTCTGTCTCAATAAAACTGGAAGAAAAAAAGGAAAAAAAAAATGATTTAACAAAAGAAAGAAAGAAACAAACAAAGAACTGCCCGAGGCAAGAGGAACACTCTGGCCCTCCTTTCTGCCTCCCTGGAAGCAGGGGAAAAAGAATTTTGTTTTTTTAAAGTCTCCCATCCCAGAGGAATCTATCAAGTCAGAGGTCTGCTTCCATGCCCTTCCATGATTCTCAAACGGTGTAGTGGGGTTTACCCAGATTAGGAAAAGGAGGGGACTCCTTTGGCCTGAGACCAGGCGAGATTCTCCCCCTCCCTCCCGCCTCCCTCCGTGCAGTTGGGACGGGGTGGCCTAAGGGTGGGGAAATTGAAACCAAAGAACAAAAGCCGTTCAACAGAGAGGAGCCGGAGGCCAAGTCAAAGGCTCTGACCTGAGCACAGAGCTTTCTGCATTTGAATGAAGCGATTGAACGAGGCCCTGCCGAATGGATCCTCCTGACGTCCCCGCCCCCGCTTCCAGGAGACAGTCAGTCGATTTGGGACCGATCGGTGGAGAAGGCCTGGGAGGCGGCGGCGGCGGCGGCGGCGGCGGCGGCGGCGGCGGCAGAAGCGGCGGCGGGGGCGGCGGCGGAAGCAGCGGCGGGGGCGGGGGGGGGTGGTGCGCGGGCGGGGGCGGGACCAACGGTCGCTCCAACTCTGCCTGCCTGCCTGCCTGCCTGCCTGCGGGGCTGAGGCCTGAGGGCCACGCTGGTTCCTGCCACTCAGGGAAACTTCTGCGGGTGTTGCCGAAAGATCGCCCTCCCCCACCCCGTCCCTGACGAGCCAAATAACCCAGAGACAGGGTCTTAGAGTTTAGAAGAAAAGAGGCAGCTTGATTGCTTTGCTGGGCAAAGGGGACTCACAGCAGGCTAGTGCCCTCCAAACTGTGAACCCGTCTTGGGGTTGGGGTTTCATGCTTCTGTGGACGAACAGGTTGGAGCATGAAAGGGAATCACAACAGGCGGGAGCACAAAAGGTGCTCATGATCAACAAGGGTCTCTGATGAAACTTCCTCCTAAATCTGGATGAGTGTCTGGTAACATGGGACCTCCTGGTGGTCTAGTAGGTCATCAGCCCGTGACCTTCTTTATCTGGTCAGACTCACCCGGTGGCACCAGCGCCACGGAGGAACTCGGGGTGGGGGGTGGGGGGTGGGAGGGGGCTGGTCGTTCTCCTGAGCTTATCCTCCCGTGACTCCCTTCCTGGGGAAAGACTCAGACGCCAAACATGATTGTCAAGTTGAACGATCAGAGGAAGGTCAAATCAAACAGTTAGAATCGACAACTTTAGCTGTTTTTAACAGTGGGCCTGGAGCTGGGAGCGGTGTCTGGTCAGTCGAGTTTGCTGATCGTTCTAAAAGCAAGCAGTAAGCATAAAGCCAAAAATTGGCTTAGCCTAAGTGCGGCCACTTCATGATTCCTCCTTCACTGGGGGCTGAGGCGTGGGGGAGGGCGGGGGTGGGGGACAGGACTGAGGTGGCGGCGAACTTCTCCGTGAATGCTCGGAGCCGAACTGCTCTCTGGGCCTAGGTCTGAAAAAGGCCTGAGTCTCAGCTATGACAGATTCTCTCTCTTTCTGGGCACATGGACTGACTCGCCCCGCATCCTCCCATCCTGTCAGACCCTTTGGACACACACCTCCACCTGAAGAGTTCTTTGGCCTCGTCCAGAAAAAACAAACACACGCACGAACAAAACCAAACGAGCACACAGAAACCCTGCTGATCTCCTTGGACCCCATTCACTTCGGAGAGTCCCTCTCGTAGAAATCCCCTCTGCTCGATGATTTCACCACAGCCGCCTCCCTTTCTCCGGCACAGTGACCCCCCACCCCCACCCCTGCGTGGGCCCTGTCCCTCTACCTATCAAAAACCAAACCCCAGGAGAAAAGAAAATCAGAATGCTGTTTTGAGCCACTGGATCTGTGAAAGGAACCAAACAGAAAGCTGAAATAACCAAACCAGCCGAACACCAAAAGCGAACAGACAGATACCCCAGAAAGAAGGGCACGCCGACTCTTGCCCCTTTCCTTCCTGGAATCAGGACATAACATAGATCTACACCCCACCCCCCCACCCCACCCTCCCCAGATGTCTTCTTTATGCCGGAACGAGAGTGACGTTCTTATTGTCAACGGTGCTGTTATGGAAATGACAGGCCAGCCAAGAAACAAGCACCACTCGGAGGGTTGGAGTACTCAGATTTATTACGCCGGCGGGCTCAGAGGGGCTTCTGCTCCTAAGCCTTGAGCACCTCCAAGACGTGCACATGAGGTTTTATAGGGTTAAGTACCAGCTTGGGGTATTCGGCCAATAGGCACGCAATAGCTTTAGCAACATCATTATCACGAAAGTAGAGGCAGTGAGGCAGCAAACCAACATTTCAAGGCCAGATATGTCTCTTTGAAAATCCAGCTGGCTAGCAAAATATGAACAGGGAATCAGCAAACCGGCACTTATTAATTTAGATTTACGAGTTAGCCCAGCAGAACTCAGATCAGTAATCCGACACTTGTTACACTTAGATTTGCGACTTAGCTTGTTAGCCCAGCTGGGCTTTTCCTTCACAGTGTAAAGCGGAGAAGGAGAGAATTCTGTACAAACAGACCTCGATGAAAAGAATCCTCACCCTCTTTTAGGCCCCCACCTCAACACACGTGCGCGCACACGCGCGCACACACACACACACACACACACACACACACACATGCATGCACGCACGCGCGCGCGCGTATAGTTACTCCTGTTCTCTCTCTTTCTCTCTCCCTCTTCCTTTCTTACTGATTTTTTAAAAATGTTTACTGATAACACAGAAAAAAATTGCTTAAATCTTGTCCAGGAATGATATTCATTTTTGAAAACATGATATATATTGTAAAGGATTTGGGCTCCCTTAGAAAAATCCCAGTCCAGGCACGATTGTATAGCACCTCCTTTCACTTTCAAGTGTCTCATTTCAGACAATAAAGTAGCCAGTCATCTTCCTTATGCATGACCTTTGTAACTGGCACAAGTCAAACGGCACAAAATTCAGACCCAATCTCCTGATCCATATGATTCTCATATTCTTTTTTTTTTTTTTTTTTTTTTTTTTTTAGCGAGTCCAGAAGCTATGGGTCTGTGCCAACCACCCGTGGCTGTTCACTATCCAGCATTTCTTCCATTATCTTTATGTTGTCCTGTTTCTTGGAAGTATTAGTGCAGCTACTTTTCCCGATGGTCTGTCTCTGTCTCTGTCTCTCACTCTTTTCTCCTTCTTTTTTTTGGGGGGGGGGGAGGAGGGGGATGGGTTTGATTAGGTTATTTATTTATTTTAATGGTGGTTCTGGGGATTGAACCCAGGGCATCATGCATGCTAAGCAGGCACTCTAACAATGATCTATATCCTTCTCTACACCGCCCCCCCGACCCTCCAGCACCCCCCCCCCCGTCCCCGGCCAGGGCCTGTCTTTGCTCAACCCAATAGAAAAGCATTTATGTTTTGCCAGTTTCCTGGGTCCTTCTTTGTTTCATAAAACTGAGAAGAAATACACGTGGAAGTTCTCTCCTATGAATTGAACAGACTGAAGATCCTTTAAATAACCAAATGAGGTGGAAGTGCAGAGAGTACCATACGGGAACACACCGAGGCACATCGTCATCAAATTGACCAAAATTAAGGATAAGGAGAAAATATTAAAATGAACGAGAGAAAAGCAACAAATAACATACAAGGGAACTCCCGTAAGGTTATCAGCTGATTTTTCAGCAGAAACTCTACAGGCCAGAAGTGGGTGGCACAACATACTTAAAGTGATGAAAGGGGAAAACTGACAGGTAAGAATACTCTATTCAGCAAGGCTCTCGTTCAGATTTGAGGGAGAAATCAAAAGCTTCACAGATAAACAAAAGCTACAAGATTTCAGCACCATCAAGCCGGCTTTACAAGGAATGATAAAGGATGGTCTCAAGTCATCAAATCCTAAGGAAAGAGACCAAAAAGATGACAGAGAAAGGGAGGGGGGGAGAGAGGGAAGAGAGAGAGAGGGGGAGAGAGGGGGGGGGAGAGAGAGAGAGAGAGAGAGAGAGAGAGAGAGAGAGAGAGAGAGAGAAAGAGAGAGAGAGAGAGAGGGAGGGAGGGAGGGAGAGGAGACCTTCGAAAGATTGCTTTGCCTGTTTAGGGTCTTCCGTTGTTCCTTAAAAATTTTGAAATTGTTTGTTCTAGTTCTGTGAGGAATGTCGTGAGTATTTTGACAGGGGTTGCATGGAACCTGCGGATTGCTTTGGATAGTGTGGCCATGTTGATAGTATTGATTCTTCCAATGCAAGAGCACAAGGCATCTTTCCATTTCTTTGTGTCATTTCAGATTCTGGAGTATAGATAACCTCCTCGATTAAGTTTATTTTTTGGCATTTTACTGTTTTTGACTCAATGGAAGTGTTTATCCCAGTTATAAAATTCTGGTTTTTAAAGTGGAGGGGGAAAAAAAAAAAGGAAAGGAAGGGCCACAAATGGCAAAATATCCTTCTTTCTCATGGGTGAATTGTATTCCATTACGTGTGTGT
>NC_133539.1:149546726-149680253 GCF_048773025.1 Camelus bactrianus
GTGAAATTCCATGTTTAAAACACGGTATATGCATCACGGATTAGAAAAAGATTCTTTAATATGTTGTGAAAATGTGGATTACCGAACTTTCTTCCAACATAAAGGCATATTTACACCTAGAAATATTTACTCTCATTTTGAAGCATTCTCCAAATTTCAGATTCGATAATCATGCAATTTTCGCAGAAAAATTCTATTCTAGCTAGTTCTACCCAATAGAATTTTAATTTAAATTGTGTCATTACGGTGAAATTCCATTTCAAAAAGCGCTACATGAATCACGGTTTGAAAAATCATTACTACACTGTTATTAACATGTGGATTACCGGACTTTCATTCACCATTCAATGCATATTGACACTTAGAAGCATTTTCTAAGATTTCACAGGGTTCTCCTAATGGCAGTTTTGAAAATGAGGCACATTTCACAGAAAAATTCTCTTCAAGCGTGTTCTACCCAATAGACATGTAATTTACATTGTTTCCTTCAATATGACACACTGTATTCCGTACACGTTACATGCATCACGAATTCGACAAACATTCTCTAATGAGTGTGAGCATGTGGATTACCAAGCTTTCATCCACCATACAAGGCATATTTATCCCTAGATTTTGTTATTCTGATTTCGCAGGTTTTCCCTAACATCCACTTCCGAAAATCATGAAATTTTCGCAGAAAAATTCAATTCAAGCGAGTTCTATCCAGTAGAATTGTTATTTTCCGAGTTTCACTCACTGAGACATTCCGTGTTCAAAAAACGTTACATTAATCACGGCTTCGACAAACATTATTTATTAACCGTGAGCATGTGGATTACCGATGTTTCAACCACAATACAAGGCATATTTACACGTAGAAATATTTACTTAGATTTCACAGATTTTTCCTAAATTCAGTTACGAATATCAGGCAGTTTTCGCAGAAAAATTCTCTTACTGCATGTTCGATCCAATACACATCCCATTTCCATAGATACCGTCACCATAACATTCCGTGATCCGAAAAAGATACATGCATCACGGTTTCGAAAAATATTCACTTCAGACTTGTTAGCATAAAGATTACCGAACTTTCATCCACCATAAAAGCCATATTGACACTTTGAAGCATTTTCTCATATTTCAAAAGATTTTCCTATTGCCAGTTTTGAAAATGAGGCAGAATACGCAGAAAAAGTTCTTGGAACGAGTTCTACCCGAGAGATCTATTTTACATAGATTCGCTTACTGTGATATTCTGTGTTCCGAACACGCTTCATGTGTCTCGGATTCGACAAATATTCACTACAGAGTTGTTAGCATGTGGATTAACGATCTTTCATCCACCATACAAGGCATAAATTCACCGAGAATCTATTCATCTGAGTTCGCAGTGTTTCCTAATTGCAGTTTCGAAAATCAGGCAGATTTCTCAGGAAAAATCTCTTGGAGTGTTTTCTAACCAAGAGAAATGTAATTTACATAAACTCTCTGGCCATGAAATTCCGTGTTCCGAACATGCTACTTGCATAATGAATTCGAAAAATATTCACTACAGATTTGTTAGCATGTGGATTACCGAACTTTCATCACAATAGATTGAAAATTGATACTTAGAAGTATTTTCTCAAATTTTGCAGGGTTTTCCAAACGCCAGTTTCAAAAATGAAGCATTTACTGCAGAAAAATTCTCTTGGAGAGAGTTCTACCCAATAGAGAAGTAATTTACATTGTTTCAGTCACCGTGAAATTCCATGTTTAAAACACGGTATATGCATCACGGATTAGAAAAAGATTCTTTAATATGTTGTGAAAATGTGGATTACCGAACTTTCTTCCAACATAAAGGCATATTTACACCTAGAAATATTTACTCTCATTTTGAAGCATTCTCCAAATTTCAGATTCGATAATCATGCAATTTTCGCAGAAAAATTCAATTCAAGCGAGTTCTATCCAGTAGAATTGTTATTTTCCGAGTTTCACTCACTGAGACATTCCGTGTTCAAAAAACGTTACATTAATCACGGCTTCGACAAACATTATTTATTAACCGTGAGCATGTGGATTACCGATGTTTCAACCACAATACAAGGCATATTTACACGTAGAAATATTTACTTAGATTTCAGAGATTTTTCCTAATTTCAGTTACGAATATCAGGCAGTTTACGCAGAAAAATTCTCTTGCTGCATGTTCGATCCAATACACATCCCATTTCCATAGATACCTTCACCGTAACATCCCGTGTTCCGAAAAAGGTACATGCACCATGGATTCAACAAATATTCACTCCTGAGTTGTTAGAATGTGAATTACACATCTTCAATAAACCATTGAAGACATATTGTCACCTTAAAACTTTTGCTCAGGTTTTGCAGTGTTTTCATAACACCAGTTTCCAAACAGAGGTAGATTTTACAGTAAAATGCTCCTGGAGCGGGTTCTCACCAATAGATATGTAATTTACCTATTTTCCTTCAACGTGACATTCCGTGTACCGAACAAACTCTATACATCACGGATTTGAGAAACATTTTTAATGAGTTGTGTACATGTGTACTACAGATCTTTCATCCACCATACAAGGCATATTTACACCTAGAAACATTAACTCTGAGTTTGCAGCTTTTTCCTAATAGCAGTTTCTAAAATCAGGCAGTTTCCCAAGGAAAAACCTTTTTGAGCGTGTCTTATGCAATTGATATGTAAATTATATAGATTCTCCCGCTGTGAAATTCCGTGTTTCGCCCACGCTACATGCAGATAGGATTCGACAAAAATACACTACAGAGTTGTTTGCATGTGGATTACAGGACTTTCATCACAATACAAGTCATATTGATGCTTAGAAACATTTTCTCTGATTTCACAGAACTTTCCAAACGCCAGTTTAGAAACTGAGGCAGTTTTCACGGCAAAAAACTCTTGGAGCGTGTTCAAAACAATAGACATGTAATTTACATGGATTCGCTCACCGTGAAATTCCGTGTTCCGAACACGCTTCATGCATCTCGGATTCAAAAATTTTCACTACAGAGTTGTTAGCAAGTGGATTACTGCACTTTCATCCACCATACATGGCTTACTGACACTTTGAAGACTTTTCTCAGATTTCACAGAGTAGTTTTAATGTCAGGTTTGAAAATGAGGCAGATTTGGCAGGAAAATGCTCTTGGAGCGAGTTCTAACCAAAAGATATGTAATTTACCTAGTTTCACTCACCGTGATATTCCATGTTCTGAACACGTTACATGCATCACGGATTCGACAAACATTCTTTAATGAGTTGTGAACATGTGTATTACCGAACTTTCATCCACCTTACAATGCATTTTTATACATAGAAATTATTTTCTGATTTAGTATATTTCTCCTAGTGTCAGATTTTAAATCATGCAGTTTTCACAGAAAAATCCTCTTGGAGCGAGTTCTACCCAATAGACATGCAATTTACGTAGAACCCGTCATCGTGAAATTCCATGATCCAAAAAAGATACATGCATCACGGTTTCGAAAAATATTCACTTCAGACTTGTTAGCATAAAGATTACCGAACTTTCATCCACCATAAAAGCCATATTGACACTTTGAAGCATTTTCTCATATTTCAAAAGATTTTCCTAATGCCAGTTTTGAAAATGAGGCAGAATTCGCAGAAAAAGTTCTTGGAACGAGTTCTACCCGAGAGATCTATTTTACATAGATTCGCTTACTGTGATATTCTGTGTTCCGAACACGCTTCATGTGTCTCGGATTCGACAAATATTCACTACAGAGTTGTTAGCATGTGGATTAACGATCTTTCATCCACCATACAAGGCATAAATTCACCGAGAATCTATTCATCTGAGTTCGCAGTGTTTCCTAATTGCAGTTTCGAAAATCAGGCAGATTTCTCAGGAAAAATCTCTTGGAGTGTTTTCTAACCAAGAGAAATGTAATTTACATAAACTCTCTGGCCATGAAATTCCGTGTTCCGAACATGCTACTTGCATAATGAATTCGAAAAATATTCACTACAGATTTGTTAGCATGTGGATTACCGAACTTTCATCACAATAGATTGAAAATTGATACTTAGAAGTATTTTCTCAAATTTTGCAGTGTTTTCCAAACGCCAGTTTCAAAAATGAAGCATTTACTGCAGAAAAATTCTCTTGGAGAGAGTTCTACCCAATAGAGAAGTAATTTACATTGTTTCAGTCACCGTGAAATTCCATGTTTAAAACACGGTATATGCATCACGGATTAGAAAAAGATTCTTTAATATGTTGTGAAAATGTGGATTACCGAACTTTCTTCCAACATAAAGGCATATTTACACCTAGAAATATTTACTCTCATTTTGAAGCATTCTCCAAATTTCAGATTCGATAATCATGCAATTTTCGCAGAAAAATTCTATTCTAGCTAGTTCTACCCAATAGAATTTTAATTTAAATTGTGTCATTACGGTGAAATTCCATTTCAAAAAGCGCTACATGAATCACGGTTTGAAAAATCATTACTACACTGTTATTAACATGTGGATTACCGGACTTTCATTCACCATTCAATGCATATTGACACTTAGAAGCATTTTCTAAGATTTCACAGGGTTCTCCTAATGGCAGTTTTGAAAATGAGGCACATTTCACAGAAAAATTCTCTTCAAGCGTGTTCTACCCAATAGACATGTAATTTACATTGTTTCCTTCAATATGACACACTGTATTCCGTACACGTTACATGCATCACGAATTCGACAAACATTCTCTAATGAGTGTGAGCATGTGGATTACCAAGCTTTCATCCACCATACAAGGCATATTTATCCCTAGATTTTGTTATTCTGATTTCGCAGGTTTTCCCTAACATCCACTTCCGAAAATCATGAAATTTTCGCAGAAAAATTCAATTCAAGCGAGTTCTATCCAGTAGAATTGTTATTTTCCGAGTTTCACTCACTGAGACATTCCGTGTTCAAAAAACGTTACATTAATCACGGCTTCGACAAACATTATTTATTAACCGTGAGCATGTGGATTACCGATGTTTCAACCACAATACAAGGCATATTTACACGTAGAAATATTTACTTAGATTTCACAGATTTTTCCTAAATTCAGTTACGAATATCAGGCAGTTTTCGCAGAAAAATTCTCTTACTGCATGTTCGATCCAATACACATCCCATTTCCATAGATACCGTCACCATAACATTCCGTGATCCGAAAAAGATACATGCATCACGGTTTCGAAAAATATTCACTTCAGACTTGTTAGCATAAAGATTACCGAACTTTCATCCACCATAAAAGCCATATTGACACTTTGAAGCATTTTCTCATATTTCAAAAGATTTTCCTATTGCCAGTTTTGAAAATGAGGCAGAATACGCAGAAAAAGTTCTTGGAACGAGTTCTACCCGAGAGATCTATTTTACATAGATTCGCTTACTGTGATATTCTGTGTTCCGAACACGCTTCATGTGTCTCGGATTCGACAAATATTCACTACAGAGTTGTTAGCATGTGGATTAACGATCTTTCATCCACCATACAAGGCATAAATTCACCGAGAATCTATTCATCTGAGTTCGCAGTGTTTCCTAATTGCAGTTTCGAAAATCAGGCAGATTTCTCAGGAAAAATCTCTTGGAGTGTTTTCTAACCAAGAGAAATGTAATTTACATAAACTCTCTGGCCATGAAATTCCGTGTTCCGAACATGCTACTTGCATAATGAATTCGAAAAATATTCACTACAGATTTGTTAGCATGTGGATTACCGAACTTTCATCACAATAGATTGAAAATTGATACTTAGAAGTATTTTCTCAAATTTTGCAGGGTTTTCCAAACGCCAGTTTCAAAAATGAAGCATTTACTGCAGAAAAATTCTCTTGGAGAGAGTTCTACCCAATAGAGAAGTAATTTACATTGTTTCAGTCACCGTGAAATTCCATGTTTAAAACACGGTATATGCATCACGGATTAGAAAAAGATTCTTTAATATGTTGTGAAAATGTGGATTACCGAACTTTCTTCCAACATAAAGGCATATTTACACCTAGAAATATTTACTCTCATTTTGAAGCATTCTCCAAATTTCAGATTCGATAATCATGCAATTTTCGCAGAAAAATTCAATTCAAGCGAGTTCTATCCAGTAGAATTGTTATTTTCCGAGTTTCACTCACTGAGACATTCCGTGTTCAAAAAACGTTACATTAATCACGGCTTCGACAAACATTATTTATTAACCGTGAGCATGTGGATTACCGATGTTTCAACCACAATACAAGGCATATTTACACGTAGAAATATTTACTTAGATTTCAGAGATTTTTCCTAATTTCAGTTACGAATATCAGGCAGTTTACGCAGAAAAATTCTCTTGCTGCATGTTCGATCCAATACACATCCCATTTCCATAGATACCTTCACCGTAACATCCCGTGTTCCGAAAAAGGTACATGCACCATGGATTCAACAAATATTCACTCCTGAGTTGTTAGAATGTGAATTACACATCTTCAATAAACCATTGAAGACATATTGTCACCTTAAAGCTTTTGCTCAGGTTTTGCAGTGTTTTCATAACACCAGTTTCCAAACAGAGGTAGATTTTACAGTAAAATGCTCCTGGAGCGGGTTCTCACCAATAGATATGTAATTTACCTATTTTCCTTCAACGTGACATTCCGTGTACCGAACAAACTCTATACATCACGGATTTGAGAAACATTTTTAATGAGTTGTGTACATGTGTACTACAGATCTTTCATCCACCATACAAGGCATATTTACACCTAGAAACATTAACTCTGAGTTTGCAGCTTTTTCCTAATAGCAGTTTCTAAAATCAGGCAGTTTCCCAAGGAAAAACCTTTTTGAGCGTGTCTTATGCAATTGATATGTAAATTATATAGATTCTCCCGCTGTGAAATTCCGTGTTTCGCCCACGCTACATGCAGATAGGATTCGACAAAAATACACTACAGAGTTGTTTGCATGTGGATTACAGGACTTTCATCACAATACAAGGCATATTGATGCTTAGAAACATTTTCTCTGATTTCACAGAACTTTCCAAACGCCAGTTTCAAAACTCAGGCAGTTTTCACGGCAAAAAACTCTTGGAGCGTGTTCAAAACAATAGACATGTAATTTACATGGATTCGCTCACCGTGAAATTCCGTGTTCCGAACACGCTTCATGCATCTCGGATTCAAAAATTTTCACTACAGTGTTGTTAGCAAGTGGATTACTTCAGTTTCATCCACCATACATGGCTTACTGACACTTTGAAGACTTTTCTCAGATTTCACAGAGTAGTTTTAATGTCAGGTTTGAAAATGAGGCAGATTTGGCAGGAAAATGCTCTTGGAGCGAGTTCTAACCAAAAGATATGTAATTTACCTAGTTTCACTCACCGTGATATTCCGTGTTCTGAACACGTTACATGCATCACGGATTCGACAAACATTCTTTAATGAGTTGTGAACATGTGTATTACCGAACTTTCATCCACCTTACAATGCATTTTTATACATAGAAATTATTTTCTGATTTAGTATATTTCTCCTAGTGTCAGTTTTTAAATCATGCAGTTTTCACAGAAAAAACCTCTTGGAGCGAGTTCTACCCAAAAGACATGCAATTTACGTAGAACCCGTCATCGTGAAATTCCGTGATCCAAAAAAGATACATGCATCACGGTTTCGAAAAATATTCACTTCAGACTTGTTAGCATAAAGATTACCGAACTTTCATCCATCATAAAAGCCATATTGACACTTTGAAGCATTTTCTCATATTTCAAAAGATTTTCCTAATGCCAGTTTTGAAAATGAGGCAGAATTCGCAGAAAAAGTTCTTGGAACGAGTTCTACCCGAGAGATCTATTTTACATAGATTCGCTTACTGTGATATTCTGTGTTCCGAACACGCTTCATGTGTCTCGGATTCGACAAATATTCACTACAGAGTTGTTAGCATGTGGATTAACGATCTTTCATCCACCATACAAGGCATAAATTCACCGAGAATCTATTCATCTGAGTTCGCAGTGTTTCCTAATTGCAGTTTCGAAAATCAGGCAGATTTCTCAGGAAAAATCTCTTGGAGTGTTTTCTAACCAAGAGAAATGTAATTTACATAAACTCTCTGGCCATGAAATTCCGTGTTCCGAACATGCTACTTGCATAATGAATTCGAAAAATATTCACTACAGATTTGTTAGCATGTGGATTACCGAACTTTCATCACAATAGATTGAAAATTGATACTTAGAAGTATTTTCTCAAATTTTGCAGTGTTTTCCAAACGCCAGTTTCAAAAATGAAGCATTTACTGCAGAAAAATTCTCTTGGAGAGAGTTCTACCCAATAGAGAAGTAATTTACATTGTTTCAGTCACCGTGAAATTCCATGTTTAAAACACGGTATATGCATCACGGATTAGAAAAAGATTCTTTAATATGTTGTGAAAATGTGGATTACCGAACTTTCTTCCAACATAAAGGCATATTTACACCTAGAAATATTTACTCTCATTTTGAAGCATTCTCCAAATTTCAGACTCGATAATCATGCAATTTTCGCAGAAAAATTCTATTCTAGCTAGTTCTACCCAATAGAATTTTAATTTAAATTGTGTCATTACGGTGAAATTCCATTTCAAAAAGCGCTACATGAATCACGGTTTGAAAAATCATTACTACACTGTTATTAACATGTGGATTACCGGACTTTCATTCACCATTCAATGCATATTGACACTTAGAAGCATTTTCTAAGATTTCACAGGGTTCTCCTAATGGCAGTTTTGAAAATGAGGCACATTTCACAGAAAAATTCTCTTCAAGCGTGTTCTACCCAATAGACATGTAATTTACATTGTTTCCTTCAATATGACACACTGTATTCCGTACACGTTACATGCATCACGAATTCAACAAACATTCTCTAATGAGTGTGAGCATGTGGATTACCAAGCTTTCATCCACCATACAAGGCATATTTATCCCTAGATTTTGTTATTCTGATTTCGCAGGTTTTCCCTAACATCCACTTCCGAAAATCATGAAATTTTCGCAGAAAAATTCAATTCAAGCGAGTTCTATCCAGTAGAATTGTTATTTTCCGAGTTTCACTCACTGAGACATTCCGTGTTCAAAAAACGTTACATTAATCACGGCTTCGACAAACATTATTTATTAACCGTGAGCATGTGGATTACCGATGTTTCAACCACAATACAAGGCATATTTACACGTAGAAATATTTACTTAGATTTCACAGATTTTTCCTAAATTCAGTTACGAATATCAGGCAGTTTTCGCAGAAAAATTCTCTTACTGCATGTTCGATCCAATACACATCCCATTTCCATAGATACCGTCACCATAACATTCCGTGATCCGAAAAAGATACATGCATCACGGTTTCGAAAAATATTCACTTCAGACTTGTTAGCATAAAGATTACCGAACTTTCATCCACCATAAAAGCCATATTGACACTTTGAAGCATTTTCTCATATTTCAAAAGATTTTCCTATTGCCAGTTTTGAAAATGAGGCAGAATACGCAGAAAAAGTTCTTGGAACGAGTTCTACCCGAGAGATCTATTTTACATAGATTCGCTTACTGTGATATTCTGTGTTCCGAACACGCTTCATGTGTCTCGGATTCGACAAATATTCACTACAGAGTTGTTAGCATGTGGATTAACGATCTTTCATCCACCATACAAGGCATAAATTCACCGAGAATCTATTCATCTGAGTTCGCAGAGTTTCCTAATTGCAGTTTCGAAAATCAGGCAGATTTCTCAGGAAAAATCTCTTGGAGTGTTTTCTAACCAAGAGAAATGTAATTTACATAAACTCTCTGGCCATGAAATTCCGTGTTCCGAACATGCTACTTGCATAATGAATTCGAAAAATATTCACTACAGATTTGTTAGCATGTGGATTACCGAACTTTCATCACAATAGATTGAAAATTGTTACTTAGAAGTATTTTCTCAAATTTTGCAGGGTTTTCCAAACGCCAGTTTCAAAAATGAAGCATTTACTGCAGAAAAATTCTCTTGGAGAGAGTTCTACCCAATAGAGAAGTAATTTACATTGTTTCAGTCACCGTGAAATTCCATGTTTAAAACACAGTATATGCATCACGGATTAGAAAAAGATTCTTTAATATGTTGTGAAAATGTGGATTACCGAACTTTCTTCCAACATAAAGGCATATTTACACCTAGAAATATTTACTCTCATTTTGAAGCATTCTCCAAATTTCAGATTCGATAATCATGCAATTTTCGCAGAAAAATTCAATTCAAGCGAGTTCTATCCAGTAGAATTGTTATTTTCCGAGTTTCACTCACTGAGACATTCCGTGTTCAAAAAACGTTACATTAATCACGGCTTCGACAAACATTATTTATTAACCGTGAGCATGTGGATTACCGATGTTTCAACCACAATACAAGGCATATTTACACGTAGAAATATTTACTTAGATTTCAGAGATTTTTCCTAATTTCAGTTACGAATATCAGGCAGTTTACGCAGAAAAATTCTCTTGCTGCATGTTCGATCCAATACACATCCCATTTCCATAGATACCTTCACCGTAACATCCCGTGTTCCGAAAAAGGTACATGCACCATGGATTCAACAAATATTCACTCCTGAGTTGTTAGAATGTGAATTACACATCTTCAATAAACCATTGAAGACATATTGTCACCTTAAAGCTTTTGCTCAGGTTTTGCAGTGTTTTCATAACACCAGTTTCCAAACAGAGGTAGATTTTACAGTAAAATGCTCCTGGAGCGGGTTCTCACCAATAGATATGTAATTTACCTATTTTCCTTCAACGTGACATTCCGTGTACCGAACAAACTCTATACATCACGGATTTGAGAAACATTTTTAATGAGTTGTGTACATGTGTACTACAGATCTTTCATCCACCATACAAGGCATATTTACACCTAGAAACATTAACTCTGAGTTTGCAGCTTTTTCCTAATAGCAGTTTCTAAAATCAGGCAGTTTCCCAAGGAAAAACCTTTTTGAGCGTGTCTTATGCAATTGATATGTAAATTATATAGATTCTCCCGCTGTGAAATTCCGTGTTTCGCCCACGCTACATGCAGATAGGATTCGACAAAAATACACTACAGAGTTGTTTGCATGTGGATTACAGGACTTTCATCACAATACAAGGCATATTGATGCTTAGAAACATTTTCTCTGATTTCACAGAACTTTCCAAACGCCAGTTTCAAAACTCAGGCAGTTTTCACGGCAAAAAACTCTTGGAGCGTGTTCAAAACAATAGACATGTAATTTACATGGATTCGCTCACCGTGAAATTCCGTGTTCCGAACACGCTTCATGCATCTCGGATTCAAAAATTTTCACTACAGAGTTGTTAGCAAGTGGATTACTTCAGTTTCATCCACCATACATGGCTTACTGACACTTTGAAGACTTTTCTCAGATTTCACAGAGTAGTTTTAATGTCAGGTTTGAAAATGAGGCAGATTTGGCAGGAAAATGCTCTTGGAGCGAGTTCTAACCAAAAGATATGTAATTTACCTAGTTTCACTCACCGTGATATTCCGTGTTCTGAACACGTTACATGCATCACGGATTCGACAAACATTCTTTAATGAGTTGTGAACATGTGTATTACCGAACTTTCATCCACCTTACAATGCATTTTTATACATAGAAATTATTTTCTGATTTAGTATATTTCTCCTTGTGTCAGTTTTTAAATCATGCAGTTTTCACAGAAAAATCCTCTTGGAGCGAGTTCTACCCAATAGACATGCAATTTACGTAGAACCCGTCATTGTGAAATTCCGTGATCCAAAAAAGATACATGCATCACGGTTTCGAAAAATATTCACTTCAGACTTGTTAGCATAAAGATTACCGAACTTTCATCCACCATAAAAGCCATATTGACACTTTGAAGCATTTTCTCATATTTCAAAAGATTTTCCTAATGCCAGTTTTGAAAATGAGGCAGAATTCGCAGAAAAAGTTCTTGGAATGAGTTCTACCCGAGAGATCTATTTTACATAGATTCGCTTACTGTGATATTCTGTGTTCCGAACACGCTTCATGTGTCTCGGATTCGACAAATATTCACTACAGAGTTGTTAGCATGTGGATTAACGATCTTTCATCCACCATACAAGGCATAAATTCACCGAGAATCTATTCATCTGAGTTCGCAGTGTTTCCTAATTGCAGTTTCGAAAATCAGGCAGATTTCTCAGGAAAAATCTCTTGGAGTGTTTTCTAACCAAGAGAAATGTAATTTACATAAACTCTCTGGCCATGAAATTCCGTGTTCCGAACATGCTACTTGCATAATGAATTCGAAAAATATTCACTACAGATTTGTTAGCATGTGGATTACCGAACTTTCATCACAATAGATTGAAAATTGATACTTAGAAGTATTTTCTCAAATTTTGCAGTGTTTTCCAAACGCCAGTTTCAAAAATGAAGCATTTACTGCAGAAAAATTCTCTTGGAGAGAGTTCTACCCAATAGAGAAGTAATTTACATTGTTTCAGTCACCGTGAAATTCCATGTTTAAAACACGGTATATGCATCACGGATTAGAAAAAGATTCTTTAATATGTTGTGAAAATGTGGATTACCGAACTTTCTTCCAACATAAAGGCATATTTACACCTAGAAATATTTACTCTCATTTTGAAGCATTCTCCAAATTTCAGATTCGATAATCATGCAATTTTCGCAGAAAAATTCTATTCTAGCTAGTTCTACCCAATAGAATTTTAATTTAAATTGTGTCATTACGGTGAAATTCCATTTCAAAAAGCGCTACATGAATCACGGTTTGAAAAATCATTACTACACTGTTATTAACATGTGGATTACCGGACTTTCATTCACCATTCAATGCATATTGACACTTAGAAGCATTTTCTAAGATTTCACAGGGTTCTCCTAATGGCAGTTTTGAAAATGAGGCACATTTCACAGAAAAATTCTCTTCAAGCGTGTTCTACCCAATAGACATGTAATTTACATTGTTTCCTTCAATATGACACACTGTATTCCGTACACGTTACATGCATCACGAATTCGACAAACATTCTCTAATGAGTGTGAGCATGTGGATTACCAAGCTTTCATCCACCATACAAGGCATATTTATCCCTAGATTTTGTTATTCTGATTTCGCAGGTTTTCCCTAACATCCACTTCCGAAAATCATGAAATTTTCGCAGAAAAATTCAATTCAAGCGAGTTCTATCCAGTAGAATTGTTATTTTCCGAGTTTCACTCACTGAGACATTCCGTGTTCAAAAAACGTTACATTAATCACGGCTTCGACAAACATTATTTATTAACCGTGAGCATGTGGATTACCGATGTTTCAACCACAATACAAGGCATATTTACACGTAGAAATATTTACTTAGATTTCACAGATTTTTCCTAAATTCAGTTACGAATATCAGGCAGTTTTCGCAGAAAAATTCTCTTACTGCATGTTCGATCCAATACACATCCCATTTCCATAGATACCGTCACCATAACATTCCGTGATCCGAAAAAGATACATGCATCATGGTTTCGAAAAATATTCACTTCAGACTTGTTAGCATAAAGATTACCGAACTTTCATCCACCATAAAAGCCATATTGACACTTTGAAGCATTTTCTCATATTTCAAAAGATTTTCCTATTGCCAGTTTTGAAAATGAGGCAGAATACGCAGAAAAAGTTCTTGGAACGAGTTCTACCCGAGAGATCTATTTTACATAGATTCGCTTACTGTGATATTCTGTGTTCCGAACACGCTTCATGTGTCTCGGATTCGACAAATATTCACTACAGAGTTGTTAGCATGTGGATTAACGATCTTTCATCCACCATACAAGGCATAAATTCACCGAGAATCTATTCATCTGAGTTCGCAGTGTTTCCTAATTGCAGTTTCGAAAATCAGGCAGATTTCTCAGGAAAAATCTCTTGGAGTGTTTTCTAACCAAGAGAAATGTAATTTACATAAACTCTCTGGCCATGAAATTCCGTGTTCCGAACATGCTACTTGCATAATGAATTCGAAAAATATTCACTACAGATTTGTTAGCATGTGGATTACCGAACTTTCATCACAATAGATTGAAAATTGTTACTTAGAAGTATTTTCTCAAATTTTGCAGGGTTTTCCAAACGCCAGTTTCAAAAATGAAGCATTTACTGCAGAAAAATTCTCTTGGAGAGAGTTCTACCCAATAGAGAAGTAATTTACATTGTTTCAGTCACCGTGAAATTCCATGTTTAAAACACGGTATATGCATCACGGATTAGAAAAAGATTCTTTAATATGTTGTGAAAATGTGGATTACCGAACTTTCTTCCAACATAAAGGCATATTTACACCTAGAAATATTTACTCTCATTTTGAAGCATTCTCCAAATTTCAGATTCGATAATCATGCAATTTTCGCAGAAAAATTCAATTCAAGCGAGTTCTATCCAGTAGAATTGTTATTTTCCGAGTTTCACTCACTGAGACATTCCGTGTTCAAAAAACGTTACATTAATCACGGCTTCGACAAACATTATTTATTAACCGTGAGCATGTGGATTACCGATGTTTCAACCACAATACAAGGCATATTTACACGTAGAAATATTTACTTAGATTTCAGAGATTTTTCCTAATTTCAGTTACGAATATCAGGCAGTTTACGCAGAAAAATTCTCTTGCTGCATGTTCGATCCAATACACATCCCATTTCCATAGATACCTTCACCGTAACATCCCGTGTTCCGAAAAAGGTACATGCACCATGGATTCAACAAATATTCACTCCTGAGTTGTTAGAATGTGAATTACACATCTTCAATAAACCATTGAAGACATATTGTCACCTTAAAGCTTTTGCTCAGGTTTTGCAGTGTTTTCATAACACCAGTTTCCAAACAGAGGTAGATTTTACAGTAAAATGCTCCTGGAGCGGGTTCTCACCAATAGATATGTAATTTACCTATTTTCCTTCAACGTGACATTCCGTGTACCGAACAAACTCTATACATCACGGATTTGAGAAACATTTTTAATGAGTTGTGTACATGTGTACTACAGATCTTTCATCCACCATACAAGGCATATTTACACCTAGAAACATTAACTCTGAGTTTGCAGCTTTTTCCTAATAGCAGTTTCTAAAATCAGGCAGTTTCCCAAGGAAAAACCTTTTTGAGCGTGTCTTATGCAATTGATATGTAAATTATATAGATTCTCCCGCTGTGAAATTCCGTGTTTCGCCCACGCTACATGCAGATAGGATTCGACAAAAATACACTACAGAGTTGTTTGCATGTGGATTACAGGACTTTCATCACAATACAAGGCATATTGATGCTTAGAAACATTTTCTCTGATTTCACAGAACTTTCCAAACGCCAGTTTCAAAACTCAGGCAGTTTTCACGGCAAAAAACTCTTGGAGCGTGTTCAAAACAATAGACATGTAATTTACATGGATTCGCTCACCGTGAAATTCCGTGTTCCGAACACGCTTCATGCATCTCGGATTCAAAAATTTTCACTACAGTGTTGTTAGCAAGTGGATTACTTCAGTTTCATCCACCATACATGGCTTACTGACACTTTGAAGACTTTTCTCAGATTTCACAGAGTAGTTTTAATGTCAGGTTTGAAAATGAGGCAGATTTGGCAGGAAAATGCTCTTGGAGCGAGTTCTAACCAAAAGATATGTAATTTACCTAGTTTCACTCACCGTGATATTCCGTGTTCTGAACACGTTACATGCATCACGGATTCGACAAACATTCTTTAATGAGTTGTGAACATGTGTATTACCGAACTTTCATCCACCTTACAATGCATTTTTATACATAGAAATTATTTTCTGATTTAGTATATTTCTCCTAGTGTCAGTTTTTAAATCATGCAGTTTTCACAGAAAAATCCTCTTGGAGCGAGTTCTACCCAATAGACATGCAATTTACGTAGAACCCGTCATCGTGAAATTCCATGATCCAAAAAAGATACATGCATCACGGTTTCGAAAAATATTCACTTCAGACTTGTTAGCATAAAGATTACCGAACTTTCATCCACCATAAAAGCCATATTGACACTTTGAAGCATTTTCTCATATTTCAAAAGATTTTCCTAATGCCAGTTTTGAAAATGAGGCAGAATTCGCAGAAAAAGTTCTTGGAACGAGTTCTACCCGAGAGATCTATTTTGCATAGATTCGCTTACTGTGATATTCTGTGTTCCTAACACGCTTCATGTGTCTCGGATTCGACAAATATTCACTACAGAGTTGTTAGCATGTGGATTAACGATCTTTCATCCACCATACAAGGCATAAATTCACCGAGAATCTATTCATCTGAGTTCGCAGTGTTTCCTAATTGCAGTTTCGAAAATCAGGCAGATTTCTCAGGAAAAATCTCTTGGAGTGTTTTCTAACCAAGAGAAATGTAATTTACATAAACTCTCTGGCCATGAAATTCCGTGTTCCGAACATGCTACTTGCATAATGAATTCGAAAAATATTCACTACAGATTTGTTAGCATGTGGATTACCGAACTTTCATCACAATAGATTGAAAATTGATACTTAGAAGTATTTTCTCAAATTTTGCAGTGTTTTCCAAACGCCAGTTTCAAAAATGAAGCATTTACTGCAGAAAAATTCTCTTGGAGAGAGTTCTACCCAATAGAGAAGTAATTTACATTGTTTCAGTCACCGTGAAATTCCATGTTTAAAACACGGTATATGCATCACGGATTAGAAAAAGATTCTTTAATATGTTGTGAAAATGTGGATTACCGAACTTTCTTCCAACATAAAGGCATATTTACACCTAGAAATATTTACTCTCATTTTGAAGCATTCTCCAAATTTCAGATTCGATAATCATGCAATTTTCGCAGAAAAATTCTATTCTAGCTAGTTCTACCCAATAGAATTTTAATTTAAATTGTGTCATTACGGTGAAATTCCATTTCAAAAAGCGCTACATGAATCACGGTTTGAAAAATCATTACTACACTGTTATTAACATGTGGATTACCGGACTTTCATTCACCATTCAATGCATATTGACACTTAGAAGCATTTTCTAAGATTTCACAGGGTTCTCCTAATGGCAGTTTTGAAAATGAGGCACATTTCACAGAAAAATTCTCTTCAAGCGTGTTCTACCCAATAGACATGTAATTTACATTGTTTCCTTCAATATGACACACTGTATTCCGTACACGTTACATGCATCACGAATTCGACAAACATTCTCTAATGAGTGTGAGCATGTGGATTACCAAGCTTTCATCCACCATACAAGGCATATTTATCCCTAGATTTTGTTATTCTGATTTCGCAGGTTTTCCCTAACATCCACTTCCGAAAATCATGAAATTTTCGCAGAAAAATTCAATTCAAGCGAGTTCTATCCAGTAGAATTGTTATTTTCCGAGTTTCACTCACTGAGACATTCCGTGTTCAAAAAACGTTACATTAATCACGGCTTCGACAAACATTATTTATTAACCGTGAGCATGTGGATTACCGATGTTTCAACCACAATACAAGGCATATTTACACGTAGAAATATTTACTTAGATTTCACAGATTTTTCCTAAATTCAGTTACGAATATCAGGCAGTTTTCGCAGAAAAATTCTCTTACTGCATGTTCGATCCAATACACATCCCATTTCCATAGATACCGTCACCATAACATTCCGTGATCCGAAAAAGATACATGCATCATGGTTTCGAAAAATATTCACTTCAGACTTGTTAGCATAAAGATTACCGAACTTTCATCCACCATAAAAGCCATATTGACACTTTGAAGCATTTTCTCATATTTCAAAAGATTTTCCTATTGCCAGTTTTGAAAATGAGGCAGAATACGCAGAAAAAGTTCTTGGAACGAGTTCTACCCGAGAGATCTATTTTACATAGATTCGCTTACTGTGATATTCTGTGTTCCGAACACGCTTCATGTGTCTCGGATTCGACAAATATTCACTACAGAGTTGTTAGCATGTGGATTAACGATCTTTCATCCACCATACAAGGCATAAATTCACCGAGAATCTATTCATCTGAGTTCGCAGTGTTTCCTAATTGCAGTTTCGAAAATCAGGCAGATTTCTCAGGAAAAATCTCTTGGAGTGTTTTCTAACCAAGAGAAATGTAATTTACATAAACTCTCTGGCCATGAAATTCCGTGTTCCGAACATGCTACTTGCATAATGAATTCGAAAAATATTCACTACAGATTTGTTAGCATGTGGATTACCGAACTTTCATCACAATAGATTGAAAATTGTTACTTAGAAGTATTTTCTCAAATTTTGCAGGGTTTTCCAAACGCCAGTTTCAAAAATGAAGCATTTACTGCAGAAAAATTCTCTTGGAGAGAGTTCTACCCAATAGAGAAGTAATTTACATTGTTTCAGTCACCGTGAAATTCCATGTTTAAAACACGGTATATGCATCACGGATTAGAAAAAGATTCTTTAATATGTTGTGAAAATGTGGATTACCGAACTTTCTTCCAACATAAAGGCATATTTACACCTAGAAATATTTACTCTCATTTTGAAGCATTCTCCAAATTTCAGATTCGATAATCATGCAATTTTCGCAGAAAAATTCAATTCAAGCGAGTTCTATCCAGTAGAATTGTTATTTTCCGAGTTTCACTCACTGAGACATTCCGTGTTCAAAAAACGTTACATTAATCACGGCTTCGACAAACATTATTTATTAACCGTGAGCATGTGGATTACCGATGTTTCAACCACAATACAAGGCATATTTACACGTAGAAATATTTACTTAGATTTCAGAGATTTTTCCTAATTTCAGTTACGAATATCAGGCAGTTTACGCAGAAAAATTCTCTTGCTGCATGTTCGATCCAATACACATCCCATTTCCATAGATACCTTCACCGTAACATCCCGTGTTCCGAAAAAGGTACATGCACCATGGATTCAACAAATATTCACTCCTGAGTTGTTAGAATGTGAATTACACATCTTCAATAAACCATTGAAGACATATTGTCACCTTAAAGCTTTTGCTCAGGTTTTGCAGTGTTTTCATAACACCAGTTTCCAAACAGAGGTAGATTTTACAGTAAAATGCTCCTGGAGCGGGTTCTCACCAATAGATATGTAATTTACCTATTTTCCTTCAACGTGACATTCCGTGTACCGAACAAACTCTATACATCACGGATTTGAGAAACATTTTTAATGAGTTGTGTACATGTGTACTACAGATCTTTCATCCACCATACAAGGCATATTTACACCTAGAAACATTAACTCTGAGTTTGCAGCTTTTTCCTAATAGCAGTTTCTAAAATCAGGCAGTTTCCCAAGGAAAAACCTTTTTGAGCGTGTCTTATGCAATTGATATGTAAATTATATAGATTCTCCCGCTGTGAAATTCCGTGTTTCGCCCACGCTACATGCAGATAGGATTCGACAAAAATACACTACAGAGTTGTTTGCATGTGGATTACAGGACTTTCATCACAATACAAGGCATATTGATGCTTAGAAACATTTTCTCTGATTTCACAGAACTTTCCAAACGCCAGTTTCAAAACTCAGGCAGTTTTCACGGCAAAAAACTCTTGGAGCGTGTTCAAAACAATAGACATGTAATTTACATGGATTCGCTCACCGTGAAATTCCGTGTTCCGAACACGCTTCATGCATCTCGGATTCAAAAATTTTCACTACAGTGTTGTTAGCAAGTGGATTACTTCAGTTTCATCCACCATACATGGCTTACTGACACTTTGAAGACTTTTCTCAGATTTCACAGAGTAGTTTTAATGTCAGGTTTGAAAATGAGGCAGATTTGGCAGGAAAATGCTCTTGGAGCGAGTTCTAACCAAAAGATATGTAATTTACCTAGTTTCACTCACCGTGATATTCCGTGTTCTGAACACGTTACATGCATCACGGATTCGACAAACATTCTTTAATGAGTTGTGAACATGTGTATTACCGAACTTTCATCCACCTTACAATGCATTTTTATACATAGAAATTATTTTCTGATTTAGTATATTTCTCCTAGTGTCAGTTTTTAAATCATGCAGTTTTCACAGAAAAATCCTCTTGGAGCGAGTTCTACCCAATAGACATGCAATTTACGTAGAACCCGTCATCGTGAAATTCCATGATCCAAAAAAGATACATGCATCACGGTTTCGAAAAATATTCACTTCAGACTTGTTAGCATAAAGATTACCGAACTTTCATCCACCATAAAAGCCATATTGACACTTTGAAGCATTTTCTCATATTTCAAAAGATTTTCCTAATGCCAGTTTTGAAAATGAGGCAGAATTCGCAGAAAAAGTTCTTGGAACGAGTTCTACCCGAGAGATCTATTTTGCATAGATTCGCTTACTGTGATATTCTGTGTTCCTAACACGCTTCATGTGTCTCGGATTCGACAAATATTCACTACAGAGTTGTTAGCATGTGGATTAACGATCTTTCATCCACCATACAAGGCATAAATTCACCGAGAATCTATTCATCTGAGTTCGCAGTGTTTCCTAATTGCAGTTTCGAAAATCAGGCAGATTTCTCAGGAAAAATCTCTTGGAGTGTTTTCTAACCAAGAGAAATGAAATTTACATAAACTCTCTGGCCATGAAATTCCGTGTTCCGAACATGCTACTTGCATAATGAATTCGAAAAATATTCACTACAGATTTGTTAGCATGTGGATTACCGAACTTTCATCACAATAGATTGAAAATTGATACTTAGAAGTATTTTCTCAAATTTTGCAGTGTTTTCCAAACGCCAGTTTCAAAAATGAAGCATTTACTGCAGAAAAATTCTCTTGGAGAGAGTTCTACCCAATAGAGAAGTAATTTACATTGTTTCAGTCACCGTGAAATTCCATGTTTAAAACACGGTATATGCATCACGGATTAGAAAAAGATTCTTTAATATGTTGTGAAAATGTGGATTACCGAACTTTCTTCCAACATAAAGGCATATTTACACCTAGAAATATTTACTCTCATTTTGAAGCATTCTCCAAATTTCAGATTCGATAATCATGCAATTTTCGCAGAAAAATTCTATTCTAGCTAGTTCTACCCAATAGAATTTTAATTTAAATTGTGTCATTACGGTGAAATTCCATTTCAAAAAGCGCTACATGAATCACGGTTTGAAAAATCATTACTACACTGTTATTAACATGTGGATTACCGGACTTTCATTCACCATTCAATGCATATTGACACTTAGAAGCATTTTCTAAGATTTCACAGGGTTCTCCTAATGGCAGTTTTGAAAATGAGGCACATTTCACAGAAAAATTCTCTTCAAGCGTGTTCTACCCAATAGACATGTAATTTACATTGTTTCCTTCAATATGACACACTGTATTCCGTACACGTTACATGCATCACGAATTCGACAAACATTCTCTAATGAGTGTGAGCATGTGGATTACCAAGCTTTCATCCACCATACAAGGCATATTTATCCCTAGATTTTGTTATTCTGATTTCGCAGGTTTTCCCTAACATCCACTTCCGAAAATCATGCAATTTTCGCAGAAAAATTCAATTCAAGCGAGTTCTATCCAGTAGAATTGTTATTTTCCGAGTTTCACTCACTGAGACATTCCGTGTTCAAAAAACGTTACATTAATCACGGCTTCGACAAACATTATTTATTAACCGTGAGCATGTGGATTACCGATGTTTCAACCACAATACAAGGCATATTTACACGTAGAAATATTTACTTAGATTTCACAGATTTTTCCTAAATTCAGTTACGAATATCAGGCAGTTTTCGCAGAAAAATTCTCTTACTGCATGTTCGATCCAATACACATCCCATTTCCATAGATACCGTCACCATAACATTCCGTGATCCGAAAAAGATACATGCATCACGGTTTCGAAAAATATTCACTTCAGACTTGTTAGCATAAAGATTACCGAACTTTCATCCACCATAAAAGCCATATTGACACTTTGAAGCATTTTCTCATATTTCAAAAGATTTTCCTATTGCCAGTTTTGAAAATGAGGCAGAATACGCAGAAAAAGTTCTTGGAACGAGTTCTACCCGAGAGATCTATTTTACATAGATTCGCTTACTGTGATATTCTGTGTTCCGAACACGCTTCATGTGTCTCGGATTCGACAAATATTCACTACAGAGTTGTTAGCATGTGGATTAACGATCTTTCATCCACCATACAAGGCATAAATTCACCGAGAATCTATTCATCTGAGTTCGCAGTGTTTCCTAATTGCAGTTTCGAAAATCAGGCAGATTTCTCAGGAAAAATCTCTTGGAGTGTTTTCTAACCAAGAGAAATGTAATTTACATAAACTCTCTGGCCATGAAATTCCGTGTTCCGAACATGCTACTTGCATAATGAATTCGAAAAATATTCACTACAGATTTGTTAGCATGTGGATTACCGAACTTTCATCACAATAGATTGAAAATTGTTACTTAGAAGTATTTTCTCAAATTTTGCAGGGTTTTCCAAACGCCAGTTTCAAAAATGAAGCATTTACTGCAGAAAAATTCTCTTGGAGAGAGTTCTACCCAATAGAGAAGTAATTTACATTGTTTCAGTCACCGTGAAATTCCATGTTTAAAACACGGTATATGCATCACGGATTAGAAAAAGATTCTTTAATATGTTGTGAAAATGTGGATTACCGAACTTTCTTCCAACATAAAGGCATATTTACACCTAGAAATATTTACTCTCATTTTGAAGCATTCTCCAAATTTCAGATTCGATAATCATGCAATTTTCGCAGAAAAATTCAATTCAAGCGAGTTCTATCCAGTAGAATTGTTATTTTCCGAGTTTCACTCACTGAGACATTCCGTGTTCAAAAAACGTTACATTAATCACGGCTTCGACAAACATTATTTATTAACCGTGAGCATGTGGATTACCGATGTTTCAACCACAATACAAGGCATATTTACACGTAGAAATATTTACTTAGATTTCAGAGATTTTTCCTAATTTCAGTTACGAATATCAGGCAGTTTACGCAGAAAAATTCTCTTGCTGCATGTTCGATCCAATACACATCCCATTTCCATAGATACCTTCACCGTAACATCCCGTGTTCCGAAAAAGGTACATGCACCATGGATTCAACAAATATTCACTCCTGAGTTGTTAGAATGTGAATTACACATCTTCAATAAACCATTGAAGACATATTGTCACCTTAAAGCTTTTGCTCAGGTTTTGCAGTGTTTTCATAACACCAGTTTCCAAACAGAGGTAGATTTTACAGTAAAATGCTCCTGGAGCGGGTTCTCACCAATAGATATGTAATTTACCTATTTTCCTTCAACGTGACATTCCGTGTACCGAACAAACTCTATACATCACGGATTTGAGAAACATTTTTAATGAGTTGTGTACATGTGTACTACAGATCTTTCATCCACCATACAAGGCATATTTACACCTAGAAACATTAACTCTGAGTTTGCAGCTTTTTCCTAATAGCAGTTTCTAAAATCAGGCAGTTTCCCAAGGAAAAACCTTTTTGAGCGTGTCTTATGCAATTGATATGTAAATTATATAGATTCTCCCGCTGTGAAATTCCGTGTTTCGCCCACGCTACATGCAGATAGGATTCGACAAAAATACACTACAGAGTTGTTTGCATGTGGATTACAGGACTTTCATCACAATACAAGGCATATTGATGCTTAGAAACATTTTCTCTGATTTCACAGAACTTTCCAAACGCCAGTTTCAAAACTCAGGCAGTTTTCACGGCAAAAAACTCTTGGAGCGTGTTCAAAACAATAGACATGTAATTTACATGGATTCGCTCACCGTGAAATTCCGTGTTCCGAACACGCTTCATGCATCTCGGATTCAAAAATTTTCACTACAGTGTTGTTAGCAAGTGGATTACTTCAGTTTCATCCACCATACATGGCTTACTGACACTTTGAAGACTTTTCTCAGATTTCACAGAGTAGTTTTAATGTCAGGTTTGAAAATGAGGCAGATTTGGCAGGAAAATGCTCTTGGAGCGAGTTCTAACCAAAAGATATGTAATTTACCTAGTTTCACTCACCGTGATATTCCGTGTTCTGAACACGTTACATGCATCACGGATTCGACAAACATTCTTTAATGAGTTGTGAACATGTGTATTACCGAACTTTCATCCACCTTACAATGCATTTTTATACATAGAAATTATTTTCTGATTTAGTATATTTCTCCTAGTGTCAGTTTTTAAATCATGCAGTTTTCACAGAAAAATCCTCTTGGAGCGAGTTCTACCCAATAGACATGCAATTTACGTAGAACCCGTCATCGTGAAATTCCATGATCCAAAAAAGATACATGCATCACGGTTTCGAAAAATATTCACTTCAGACTTGTTAGCATAAAGATTACCGAACTTTCATCCACCATAAAAGCCATATTGACACTTTGAAGCATTTTCTCATATTTCAAAAGATTTTCCTAATGCCAGTTTTGAAAATGAGGCAGAATTCGCAGAAAAAGTTCTTGGAACGAGTTCTACCCGAGAGATCTATTTTGCATAGATTCGCTTACTGTGATATTCTGTGTTCCTAACACGCTTCATGTGTCTCGGATTCGACAAATATTCACTACAGAGTTGTTAGCATGTGGATTAACGATCTTTCATCCACCATACAAGGCATAAATTCACCGAGAATCTATTCATCTGAGTTCGCAGTGTTTCCTAATTGCAGTTTCGAAAATCAGGCAGATTTCTCAGGAAAAATCTCTTGGAGTGTTTTCTAACCAAGAGAAATGAAATTTACATAAACTCTCTGGCCATGAAATTCCGTGTTCCGAACATGCTACTTGCATAATGAATTCGAAAAATATTCACTACAGATTTGTTAGCATGTGGATTACCGAACTTTCATCACAATAGATTGAAAATTGATACTTAGAAGTATTTTCTCAAATTTTGCAGTGTTTTCCAAACGCCAGTTTCAAAAATGAAGCATTTACTGCAGAAAAATTCTCTTGGAGAGAGTTCTACCCAATAGAGAAGTAATTTACATTGTTTCAGTCACCGTGAAATTCCATGTTTAAAACACGGTATATGCATCACGGATTAGAAAAAGATTCTTTAATATGTTGTGAAAATGTGGATTACCGAACTTTCTTCCAACATAAAGGCATATTTACACCTAGAAATATTTACTCTCATTTTGAAGCATTCTCCAAATTTCAGATTCGATAATCATGCAATTTTCGCAGAAAAATTCTATTCTAGCTAGTTCTACCCAATAGAATTTTAATTTAAATTGTGTCATTACGGTGAAATTCCATTTCAAAAAGCGCTACATGAATCACGGTTTGAAAAATCATTACTACACTGTTATTAACATGTGGATTACCGGACTTTCATTCACCATTCAATGCATATTGACACTTAGAAGCATTTTCTAAGATTTCACAGGGTTCTCCTAATGGCAGTTTTGAAAATGAGGCACATTTCACAGAAAAATTCTCTTCAAGCGTGTTCTACCCAATAGACATGTAATTTACATTGTTTCCTTCAATATGACACACTGTATTCCGTACACGTTACATGCATCACGAATTCGACAAACATTCTCTAATGAGTGTGAGCATGTGGATTACCAAGCTTTCATCCACCATACAAGGCATATTTATCCCTAGATTTTGTTATTCTGATTTCGCAGGTTTTCCCTAACATCCACTTCCGAAAATCATGAAATTTTCGCAGAAAAATTCAATTCAAGCGAGTTCTATCCAGTAGAATTGTTATTTTCCGAGTTTCACTCACTGAGACATTCCGTGTTCAAAAAACGTTACATTAATCACGGCTTCGACAAACATTATTTATTAACCGTGAGCATGTGGATTACCGATGTTTCAACCACAATACAAGGCATATTTACACGTAGAAATATTTACTTAGATTTCACAGATTTTTCCTAAATTCAGTTACGAATATCAGGCAGTTTTCGCAGAAAAATTCTCTTACTGCATGTTCGATCCAATACACATCCCATTTCCATAGATACCGTCACCATAACATTCCGTGATCCGAAAAAGATACATGCATCACGGTTTCGAAAAATATTCACTTCAGACTTGTTAGCATAAAGATTACCGAACTTTCATCCACCATAAAAGCCATATTGACACTTTGAAGCATTTTCTCATATTTCAAAAGATTTTCCTATTGCCAGTTTTGAAAATGAGGCAGAATACGCAGAAAAAGTTCTTGGAACGAGTTCTACCCGAGAGATCTATTTTACATAGATTCGCTTACTGTGATATTCTGTGTTCCGAACACGCTTCATGTGTCTCGGATTCGACAAATATTCACTACAGAGTTGTTAGCATGTGGATTAACGATCTTTCATCCACCATACAAGGCATAAATTCACCGAGAATCTATTCATCTGAGTTCGCAGTGTTTCCTAATTGCAGTTTCGAAAATCAGGCAGATTTCTCAGGAAAAATCTCTTGGAGTGTTTTCTAACCAAGAGAAATGTAATTTACATAAACTCTCTGGCCATGAAATTCCGTGTTCCGAACATGCTACTTGCATAATGAATTCGAAAAATATTCACTACAGATTTGTTAGCATGTGGATTACCGAACTTTCATCACAATAGATTGAAAATTGATACTTAGAAGTATTTTCTCAAATTTTGCAGTGTTTTCCAAACGCCAGTTTCAAAAATGAAGCATTTACTGCAGAAAAATTCTCTTGGAGAGAGTTCTACCCAATAGAGAAGTAATTTACATTGTTTCAGTCACCGTGAAATTCCATGTTTAAAACACGGTATATGCATCACGGATTAGAAAAAGATTCTTTAATATGTTGTGAAAATGTGGATTACCGAACTTTCTTCCAACATAAAGGCATATTTACACCTAGAAATATTTACTCTCATTTTGAAGCATTCTCCAAATTTCAGATTCGATAATCATGCAATTTTCGCAGAAAAATTCAATTCAAGCGAGTTCTATCCAGTAGAATTGTTATTTTCCGAGTTTCACTCACTGAGACATTCCGTGTTCAAAAAACGTTACATTAATCACGGCTTCGACAAACATTATTTATTAACCGTGAGCATGTGGATTACCGATGTTTCAACCACAATACAAGGCATATTTACACGTAGAAATATTTACTTAGATTTCAGAGATTTTTCCTAATTTCAGTTATGAATATCAGGCAGTTTACGCAGAAAAATTCTCTTGCTGCATGTTCGATCCAATACACATCCCATTTCCATAGATACCTTCACCGTAACATCCCGTGTTCCGAAAAAGGTACATGCACCATGGATTCAACAAATATTCACTCCTGAGTTGTTAGAATGTGAATTACACATCTTCAATAAACCATTGAAGACATATTGTCACCTTAAAGCTTTTGCTCAGGTTTTGCAGTGTTTTCATAACACCAGTTTCCAAACAGAGGTAGATTTTACAGTAAAATGCTCCTGGAGCGGGTTCTCACCAATAGATATGTAATTTACCTATTTTCCTTCAACGTGCCATTCCGTGTACCGAACAAACTCTATACATCACGGATTTGAGAAACATTTTTAATGAGTTGTGTACATGTGTACTACAGATCTTTCATCCACCATACAAGGCATATTTACACCTAGAAACATTAACTCTGAGTTTGCAGCTTTTTCCTAATAGCAGTTTCTAAAATCAGGCAGTTTCCCAAGGAAAAACCTTTTTGAGCGTGTCTTATGCAATTGATATGTAAATTATATAGATTCTCCCGCTGTGAAATTCCGTGTTTCGCCCACGCTACATGCAGATAGGATTCGACAAAAATACACTACAGAGTTGTTTGCATGTGGATTACAGGACTTTCATCACAATACAAGTCATATTGATGCTTAGAAACATTTTCTCTGATTTCACAGAACTTTCCAAACGCCAGTTTAGAAACTGAGGCAGTTTTCACGGCAAAAAACTCTTGGAGCGTGTTCAAAACAATAGACATGTAATTTACATGGATTCGCTCACCGTGAAATTCCGTGTTCCGAACACGCTTCATGCATCTCGGATTCAAAAATTTTCACTACAGAGTTGTTAGCAAGTGGATTACTGCACTTTCATCCACCATACATGGCTTACTGACACTTTGAAGACTTTTCTCAGATTTCACAGAGTAGTTTTAATGTCAGGTTTGAAAATGAGGCAGATTTGGCAGGAAAATGCTCTTGGAGCGAGTTCTAACCAAAAGATATGTAATTTACCTAGTTTCACTCACCGTGATATTCCGTGTTCTGAACACGTTACATGCATCACGGATTCGACAAACATTCTTTAATGAGTTGTGAACATGTGTATTACCGAACTTTCATCCACATTACAATGCATTTTTATACATAGAAATTATTTTCTGATTTAGTATATTTCTCCTAGTGTCAGATTTTAAATCATGCAGTTTTCACAGAAAAATCCTCTTGGAGCGAGTTCTACCCAATAGACATGCAATTTACGTAGAACCCGTCATCGTGAAATTCCATGATCCAAAAAAGATACATGCATCACGGTTTCGAAAAATATTCACTTCAGACTTGTTAGCATAAAGATTACCGAACTTTCATCCACCATAAAAGCCATATTGACACTTTGAAGCATTTTCTCATATTTCAAAAGATTTTCCTAATGCCAGTTTTGAAAATGAGGCAGAATTCGCAGAAAAAGTTCTTGGAACGAGTTCTACCCGAGAGATCTATTTTACATAGATTCGCTTACTGTGATATTCTGTGTTCCGAACACGCTTCATGTGTCTCGGATTCGACAAATATTCACTACAGAGTTGTTAGCATGTGGATTAACGATCTTTCATCCACCATACAAGGCATAAATTCACCGAGAATCTATTCATCTGAGTTCGCAGTGTTTCCTAATTGCAGTTTCGAAAATCAGGCAGATTTCTCAGGAAAAATCTCTTGGAGTGTTTTCTAACCAAGAGAAATGTAATTTACATAAACTCTCTGGCCATGAAATTCCGTGTTCCGAACATGCTACTTGCATAATGAATTCGAAAAATATTCACTACAGATTTGTTAGCATGTGGATTACCGAACTTTCATCACAATAGATTGAAAATTGATACTTAGAAGTATTTTCTCAAATTTTGCAGTGTTTTCCAAACGCCAGTTTCAAAAATGAAGCATTTACTGCAGAAAAATTCTCTTGGAGAGAGTTCTACCCAATAGAGAAGTAATTTACATTGTTTCAGTCACCGTGAAATTCCATGTTTAAAACACGGTATATGCATCACGGATTAGAAAAAGATTCTTTAATATGTTGTGAAAATGTGGATTACCGAACTTTCTTCCAACATAAAGGCATATTTACACCTAGAAATATTTACTCTCATTTTGAAGCATTCTCCAAATTTCAGATTCGATAATCATGCAATTTTCGCAGAAAAATTCTATTCTAGCTAGTTCTACCCAATAGAATTTTAATTTAAATTGTGTCATTACGGTGAAATTCCATTTCAAAAAGCGCTACATGAATCACGGTTTGAAAAATCATTACTACACTGTTATTAACATGTGGATTACCGGACTTTCATTCACCATTCAATGCATATTGACACTTAGAAGCATTTTCTAAGATTTCACAGGGTTCTCCTAATGGCAGTTTTGAAAATGAGGCACATTTCACAGAAAAATTCTCTTCAAGCGTGTTCTACCCAATAGACATGTAATTTACATTGTTTCCTTCAATATGACACACTGTATTCCGTACACGTTACATGCATCACGAATTCGACAAACATTCTCTAATGAGTGTGAGCATGTGGATTACCAAGCTTTCATCCACCATACAAGGCATATTTATCCCTAGATTTTGTTATTCTGATTTCGCAGGTTTTCCCTATCATCCACTTCCGAAAATCATGAAATTTTCGCAGAAAAATTCAATTCAAGCGAGTTCTATCCAGTAGAATTGTTATTTTCCGAGTTTCACTCACTGAGACATTCCGTGTTCAAAAAACGTTACATTAATCACGGCTTCGACAAACATTATTTATTAACCGTGAGCATGTGGATTACCGATGTTTCAACCACAATACAAGGCATATTTACACGTAGAAATATTTACTTAGATTTCACAGATTTTTCCTAAATTCAGTTACGAATATCAGGCAGTTTTCGCAGAAAAATTCTCTTACTGCATGTTCGATCCAATACACATCCCATTTCCATAGATACCGTCACCATAACATTCCGTGATCCGAAAAAGATACATGCATCACGGTTTCGAAAAATATTCACTTCAGACTTGTTAGCATAAAGATTACCGAACTTTCATCCACCATAAAAGCCATATTGACACTTTGAAGCATTTTCTCATATTTCAAAAGATTTTCCTATTGCCAGTTTTGAAAATGAGGCAGAATACGCAGAAAAAGTTCTTGGAACGAGTTCTACCCGAGAGATCTATTTTACATAGATTCGCTTACTGTGATATTCTGTGTTCCGAACACGCTTCATGTGTCTCGGATTCGACAAATATTCACTACAGAGTTGTTAGCATGTGGATTAACGATCTTTCATCCACCATACAAGGCATAAATTCACCGAGAATCTATTCATCTGAGTTCGCAGTGTTTCCTAATTGCAGTTTCGAAAATCAGGCAGATTTCTCAGGAAAAATCTCTTGGAGTGTTTTCTAACCAAGAGAAATGTAATTTACATAAACTCTCTGGCCATGAAATTCCGTGTTCCGAACATGCTACTTGCATAATGAATTCGAAAAATATTCACTACAGATTTGTTAGCATGTGGATTACCGAACTTTCATCACAATAGATTGAAAATTGTTACTTAGAAGTATTTTCTCAAATTTTGCAGGGTTTTCCAAACGCCAGTTTCAAAAATGAAGCATTTACTGCAGAAAAATTCTCTTGGAGAGAGTTCTACCCAATAGAGAAGTAATTTACATTGTTTCAGTCACCGTGAAATTCCATGTTTAAAACACGGTATATGCATCACGGATTAGAAAAAGATTCTTTAATATGTTTTGAAAATGTGGATTACCGAACTTTCTTCCAACATAAAGGCATATTTACACCTAGAAATATTTACTCTCATTTTGAAGCATTCTCCAAATTTCAGATTCGATAATCATGCAATTTTCGCAGAAAAATTCAATTCAAGCGAGTTCTATCCAGTAGAATTGTTATTTTCCGAGTTTCACTCACTGAGACATTCCGTGTTCAAAAAACGTTACATTAATCACGGCTTCGACAAACATTATTTATTAACCGTGAGCATGTGGATTACCGATGTTTCAACCACAATACAAGGCATATTTACACGTAGAAATATTTACTTAGATTTCAGAGATTTTTCCTAATTTCAGTTACGAATATCAGGCAGTTTACGCAGAAAAATTCTCTTGCTGCATGTTCGATCCAATACACATCCCATTTCCATACATACCTTCACCGTAACATCCCGTGTTCCGAAAAAGGTACATGCACCATGGATTCAACAAATATTCACTCCTGAGTTGTTAGAATGTGAATTACACATCTTCAATAAACCATTGAAGACATATTGTCACCTTAAAGCTTTTGCTCAGGTTTTGCAGTGTTTTCATAACACCAGTTTCCAAACAGAGGTAGATTTTACAGTAAAATGCTCCTGGAGCAGGTTCTCACCAATAGATATGTAATTTACCTATTTTCCTTCAACGTGACATTCCGTGTACCGAACAAACTCTATACATCACGGATTTGAGAAACATTTTTAATGAGTTGTGTACATGTGTACTACAGATCTTTCATCCACCATACAAGGCATATTTACACCTAGAAACATTAACTCTGAGTTTGCAGCTTTTTCCTAATAGCAGTTTCTAAAATCAGGCAGTTTACTAAGGAAAAACCTTTTTGAGCGTGTCTTATGCAATTGATATGTAAATTATATAGATTCTCCCGCTGTGAAATTCCGTGTTTCGCCCACGCTACATGCAGATAGGATTCGACAAAAATACACTACAGAGTTGTTTGCATGTGGATTACAGGACTTTCATCACAATACAAGTCATATTGATGCTTAGAAACATTTTCTCTGATTTCACAGAACTTTCCAAACGCCAGTTTAGAAACTGAGGCAGTTTTCACGGCAAAAAACTCTTGGAGCGTGTTCAAAACAATAGACATGTAATTTACATGGATTCGCTCACCGTGAAATTCCGTGTTCCGAACACGCTTCATGCATCTCGGATTCAAAAATTTTCACTACAGAGTTGTTAGCAAGTGGATTACTGCACTTTCATCCACCATACATGGCTTACTGACACTTTGAAGACTTTTCTCAGATTTCACAGAGTAGTTTTAATGTCAGGTTTGAAAATGAGGCAGATTTGGCAGGAAAATGCTCTTGGAGCGAGTTCTAACCAAAAGATATGTAATTTACCTAGTTTCACTCACCGTGATATTCCGTGTTCTGAACACGTTACATGCATCACGGATTCGACAAACATTCTTTAATGAGTTGTGAACATGTGTATTACCGAACTTTCATCCACCTTACAATGCATTTTTATACATAGAAATTATTTTCTGATTTAGTATATTTCTCCTAGTGTCAGTTTTTAAATCATGCAGTTTTCACAGAAAAATCCTCTTGGAGCGAGTTCTACCCAATAGACATGCAATTTACGTAGAACCCGTCATCGTGAAATTCCATGATCCAAAAAAGATACATGCATCACGGTTTCGAAAAATATTCACTTCAGACTTGTTAGCATAAAGATTACCGAACTTTCATCCACCATAAAAGCCATATTGACACTTTGAAGCATTTTCTCATATTTCAAAAGATTTTCCTAATGCCAGTTTTGAAAATGAGGCAGAATTCGCAGAAAAAGTTCTTGGAACGAGTTCTACCCGAGAGATCTATTTTACATAGATTCGCTTACTGTGATATTCTGTGTTCCGAACACGCTTCATGTGTCTCGGATTCGACAAATATTCACTACAGAGTTGTTAGCATGTGGATTAACGATCTTTCATCCACCATACAAGGCATAAATTCACCGAGAATCTATTCATCTGAGTTCGCAGTGTTTCCTAATTGCAGTTTCGAAAATCAGGCAGATTTCTCAGGAAAAATCTCTTGGAGTGTTTTCTAACCAAGAGAAATGTAATTTACATAAACTCTCTGGCCATGAAATTCCGTGTTCCGAACATGCTACTTGCATAATGAATTCGAAAAATATTCACTACAGATTTGTTAGCATGTGGATTACCGAACTTTCATCACAATAGATTGAAAATTGATACTTAGAAGTATTTTCTCAAATTTTGCAGTGTTTTCCAAACGCCAGTTTCAAAAATGAAGCATTTACTGCAGAAAAATTCTCTTGGAGAGAGTTCTACCCAATAGAGAAGTAATTTACATTGTTTCAGTCACCGTGAAATTCCATGTTTAAAACACGGTATATGCATCACGGATTAGAAAAAGATTCTTTAATATGTTGTGAAAATGTGGATTACCGAACTTTCTTCCAACATAAAGGCATATTTACACCTAGAAATATTTACTCTCATTTTGAAGCATTCTCCAAATTTCAGATTCGATAATCATGCAATTTTCGCAGAAAAATTCTATTCTAGCTAGTTCTACCCAATAGAATTTTAATTTAAATTGTGTCATTACGGTGAAATTCCATTTCAAAAAGCGCTACATGAATCACGGTTTGAAAAATCATTACTACACTGTTATTAACATGTGGATTACCGGACTTTCATTCACCATTCAATGCATATTGACACTTAGAAGCATTTTCTAAGATTTCACAGGGTTCTCCTAATGGCAGTTTTGAAAATGAGGCACATTTCACAGAAAAATTCTCTTCAAGCATGTTCTACCCAATAGACATGTAATTTACATTGTTTCCTTCAATATGACACACTGTATTCCGTACACGTTACATGCATCACGAATTCGACAAACATTCTCTAATGAGTGTGAGCATGTGGATTACCAAGCTTTCATCCACCATACAAGGCATATTTATCCCTAGATTTTGTTATTCTGATTTCGCAGGTTTTCCCTAACATCCACTTCCGAAAATCATGAAATTTTCGCAGAAAAATTCAATTCAAGCGAGTTCTATCCAGTAGAATTGTTATTTTCCGAGTTTCACTCACTGAGACATTCCGTGTTCAAAAAACGTTACATTAATCACGGCTTCGACAAACATTATTTATTAACCGTGAGCATGTGGATTACCGATGTTTCAACCACAATACAAGGCATATTTACACGTAGAAATATTTACTTAGATTTCACAGATTTTTCCTAAATTCAGTTACGAATATCAGGCAGTTTTCGCAGAAAAATTCTCTTACTGCATGTTCGATCCAATACACATCCCATTTCCATAGATACCGTCACCATAACATTCCGTGATCCGAAAAAGATACATGCATCACGGTTTCGAAAAATATTCACTTCAGACTTGTTAGCATAAAGATTACCGAACTTTCATCCACCATAAAAGCCATATTGACACTTTGAAGCATTTTCTCATATTTCAAAAGATTTTCCTATTGCCAGTTTTGAAAATGAGGCAGAATATGCAGAAAAAGTTCTTGGAACGAGTTCTACCCGAGAGATCTATTTTACATAGATTCGCTTACTGTGATATTCTGTGTTCCGAACACGCTTCATGTGTCTCGGATTCGACAAATATTCACTACAGAGTTGTTAGCATGTGGATTAACGATCTTTCATCCACCATACAAGGCATAAATTCACCGAGAATCTATTCATCTGAGTTCGCAGTGTTTCCTAATTGCAGTTTCGAAAATCAGGCAGATTTCTCAGGAAAAATCTCTTGGAGTGTTTTCTAACCAAGAGAAATGTAATTTACATAAACTCTCTGGCCATGAAATTCCGTGTTCCGAACATGCTACTTGCATAATGAATTCGAAAAATATTCACTACAGATTTGTTAGCATGTGGATTACCGAACTTTCATCACAATAGATTGAAAATTGATACTTAGAAGTATTTTCTCAAATTTTGCAGGGTTTTCCAAACGCCAGTTTCAAAAATGAAGCATTTACTGCAGAAAAATTCTCTTGGAGAGAGTTCTACCCAATAGAGAAGTAATTTACATTGTTTCAGTCACCGTGAAATTCCATGTTTAAAACACGGTATATGCATCACGGATTAGAAAAAGATTCTTTAATATGTTGTGAAAATGTGGATTACCGAACTTTCTTCCAACATAAAGGCATATTTACACCTAGAAATATTTACTCTCTTTTTGAAGCATTCTCCAAATTTCAGATTCGATAATCATGCAATTTTCGCAGAAAAATTCAATTCAAGCGAGTTCTATCCAGTAGAATTGTTATTTTCCGAGTTTCACTCACTGAGACATTCCGTGTTCAAAAAACGTTACATTAATCACGGCTTCGACAAACATTATTTATTAACCGTGAGCATGTGGATTACCGATGTTTCAACCACAATACAAGGCATATTTACACGTAGAAATATTTACTTAGATTTCAGAGATTTTTCCTAATTTCAGTTACGAATATCAGGCAGTTTACGCAGAAAAATTCTCTTGCTGCATGTTCGATCCAATACACATCCCATTTCCATAGATACCTTCACCGTAACATCCCGTGTTCCGAAAAAGGTACATGCACCATGGATTCAACAAATATTCACTCCTGAGTTGTTAGAATGTGAATTACACATCTTCAATAAACCATTGAAGACATATTGTCACCTTAAAACTTTTGCTCAGGTTTTGCAGTGTTTTCATAACACCAGTTTCCAAACAGAGGTAGATTTTACAGTAAAATGCTCCTGGAGCGGGTTCTCACCAATAGATATGTAATTTACCTATTTTCCTTCAACGTGACATTCCGTGTACCGAACAAACTCTATACATCACGGATTTGAGAAACATTTTTAATGAGTTGTGTACATGTGTACTACAGATCTTTCATCCACCATACAAGGCATATTTACACCTAGAAACATTAACTCTGAGTTTGCAGCTTTTTCCTAATAGCAGTTTCTAAAATCAGGCAGTTTCCCAAGGAAAAACCTTTTTGAGCGTGTCTTATGCAATTGATATGTAAATTATATAGATTCTCCCGCTGTGAAATTCCGTGTTTCGCCCACGCTACATGCAGATAGGATTCGACAAAAATACACTACAGAGTTGTTTGCATGTGGATTACAGGACTTTCATCACAATACAAGTCATATTGATGCTTAGAAACATTTTCTCTGATTTCACAGAACTTTCCAAACGCCAGTTTAGAAACTGAGGCAGTTTTCACGGCAAAAAACTCTGGAGCGTGTTCAAAACAATAGACATGTAATTTACATGGATTCGCTCACCGTGAAATTCCGTGTTCCGAACACGCTTCATGCATCTCGGATTCAAAAATTTTCACTACAGAGTTGTTAGCAAGTGGATTACTGCACTTTCATCCACCATACATGGCTTACTGACACTTTGAAGACTTTTCTCAGATTTCACAGTGTAGTTTTAATGTCAGGTTTGAAAATGAGGCAGATTTGGCAGGAAAATGCTCTTGGAGCGAGTTCTAACCAAAAGATATGTAATTTACCTAGTTTCACTCACCGTGATATTCCGTGTTCTGAACACGTTACATGCATCACGGATTCGACAAACATTCTTTAATGAGTTGTGAACATGTGTATTACCAAACTTTCATCCACCTTACAATGCATTTTTATACATAGAAATTATTTTCTGATTTAGTATATTTCTCCTAGTGTCAGTTTTTAAATCATGCAGTTTTCACAGAAAAATCCTCTTGGAGCGAGTTCTACCCAGTAGACATGCAATATACGTATAACCCGTCACCATGAAATTCCGTGATCCGAAAAAGATACATGCATCACGGTTTCGAAAAATATTCACTTCAGACTTGTTAGCATAAAGATTACCGAACTTTCATCCACCATAAAAGCCATATTGACACTTTGAAGCATTTTCTCATATTTCAAAAGATTTTCCTAATGCCAGTTTTGAAAATGAGGCAGAATTCGCAGAAAAAGTTCTTGGAACGAGTTCTACCCGAGAGATCTATTTTACATAGATTCGCTTACTGTGATATTCTGTGTTCCGAACACGCTTCATGTGTCTCGGATTCGACAAATATTCACTACAGAGTTGTTAGCATGTGGATTAACGATCTTTCATCCACCATACAAGGCATAAATACACCGAGAATCTATTCATCTGAGTTCACAGTGTTTCCTAATTGCAGTTTCGAAAATCAGGCAGATTTCTCAGGAAAAATCTCTTGGAGTGTTTTCTAACCAAGAGAAATGTAATTTACATAAACTCTCTGGCCATGAAATTCCGTGTTCCGAACATGCTACTTGCATAATGAATTCGAAAAATATTCACTACAGATTTGTTAGCATGTGGATTACCGAACTTTCATCACAATAGATTGAAAATTGATACTTAGAAGTATTTTCTCAAATTTTGCAGTGTTTTCCAAACGCCAGTTTCAAAAATGAAGCATTTACTGCAGAAAAATTCTCTTGGAGAGAGTTCTACCCAATAGAGAAGTAATTTACATTGTTTCAGTCACCGTGAAATTCCATGTTAAAAACACGGTATATGCATCACGGATTAGAAAAAGATTCTTTAATATGTTGTGAAAATGTGGATTACCGAACTTTCTTCCAACATAAAGGCATATTTACACCTAGAAATATTTACTCTCATTTTGAAGCATTCTCCAAACTTCAGATTCGATAATCATGCAATTTTCGCAGAAAAATTCTATTCTAGCTAGTTCTACCCAATAGAATTTTAATTTAAATTGTGTCATTACGGTGAAATTCCATTTCAAAAAGCGCTACATGAATCACGGTTTGAAAAATCATTACTACACTGTTATTAACATGTGGATTACCGGACTTTCATTCACCATTCAATGCATATTGACACTTAGAAGCATTTTCTAAGATTTCACAGGGTTCTCCTAATGGCAGTTTTGAAAATGAGGCACATTGCGCAGAAAAATTCTCTTCAAGCGAGTTCTACCCAATAGACATGTAATTTACATTGTTTCCTTCAATATGACACACTGTATTCCGTACACGTTACATGCATCACGAATTCGACAAACATTCTCTAATGAGTGTGAGCATGTGGATTACCAAACTTTCATCCACCATACAAGGCATATTTATACCTAGATGTTGTTATTCTGATTTCGCAGGTTTTCCCTAACATCCACTTCCGAAAATCATGAAATTTTCACAGAAAAATTCAATTCAAGCGAGTTCTATTCAGTAGAATTGTTATTTTCCGAGTTTCACTCACTGAGACATTCCGTGTTCAAAAAACGTTACATTAATCACGGCTTCGACAAACATTATTTATTAACCGTGAGCATGTGGATTACCGATGTTTCAACCACAATACAAGGCATATTTACACGTAGAAATATTTACTTAGATTTCACAGATTTTTCCTAAATTCAGTTACGAATATCAGGCAGTTTTCGCAGAAAAATTCTCTTACTGCATGTTCGATCCAATACACATCCCATTTCCATAGATACCGTCACCATAATATTCCGTGATCCGAAAAAGATACATGCATCACGGTTTCGAAAAATATTCACTTCAGACTTGTTAGCATAAAGATTACCGAACTTTCATCCACCATAAAAGCCATATTGACACTTTGAAGCATTTTCTCATATTTCAAAAGATTTTCCTATTGCCAGTTTTGAAAATGAGGCAGAATACGCAGAAAAAGTTCTTGGAACGAGTTCTACCCGAGAGATCTATTTTACATAGATTCGCTTACTGTGATATTCTGTGTTCCGAACACGCTTCATGTGTCTCGGATTCGACAAATATTCACTACAGAGTTGTTAGCATGTGGATTAACGATCTTTCATCCACCATACAAGGCATAAATTCACCGAGAATCTATTCATCTGAGTTCGCAGTGTTTCCTAATTGCAGTTTCGAAAATCAGGCAGATTTCTCAGGAAAAATCTCTTGGAGTGTTTTCTAACCAAGAGAAATGTAATTTACATAAACTCTCTGGCCATGAAATTCCGTGTTCCGAACATGCTACTTGCATAATGAATTCGAAAAATATTCACTACAGATTTGTTAGCATGTGGATTACCGAACTTTCATCACAATAGATTGAAAATTGTTACTTAGAAGTATTTTCTCAAATTTTGCAGGGTTTTCCAAACGCCAGTTTCAAAAATGAAGCATTTACTGCAGAAAAATTCTCTTGGAGAGAGTTCTACCCAATAGAGAAGTAATTTACATTGTTTCAGTCACCGTGAAATTCCATGTTTAAAACACGGTATATGCATCACGGATTAGAAAAAGATTCTTTAATATGTTTTGAAAATGTGGATTACCGAACTTTCTTCCAACATAAAGGCATATTTACACCTAGAAATATTTACTCTCATTTTGAAGCATTCTCCAAATTTCAGATTCGATAATCATGCAATTTTCGCAGAAAAATTCAATTCAAGCGAGTTCTATCCAGTAGAATTGTTATTTTCCGAGTTTCACTCACTGAGACATTCCGTGTTCAAAAAACGTTACATTAATCACGGCTTCGACAAACATTATTTATTAACCGTGAGCATGTGGATTACCGATGTTTCAACCACAATACAAGGCATATTTACACGTAGAAATATTTACTTAGATTTCAGAGATTTTTCCTAATTTCAGTTACGAATATCAGGCAGTTTACGCAGAAAAATTCTCTTGCTGCATGTTCGATCCAATACACATCCCATTTCCATACATACCTTCACCGTAACATCCCGTGTTCCGAAAAAGGTACATGCACCATGGATTCAACAAATATTCACTCCTGAGTTGTTAGAATGTGAATTACACATCTTCAATAAACCATTGAAGACATATTGTCACCTTAAAGCTTTTGCTCAGGTTTTGCAGTGTTTTCATAACACCAGTTTCCAAACAGAGGTAGATTTTACAGTAAAATGCTCCTGGAGCGGGTTCTCACCAATAGATATGTAATTTACCTATTTTCCTTCAACGTGACATTCCGTGTACCGAACAAACTCTATACATCACGGATTTGAGAAACATTTTTAATGAGTTGTGTACATGTGTACTACAGATCTTTCATCCACCATACAAGGCATATTTACACCTAGAAACATTAACTCTGAGTTTGCAGCTTTTTCCTAATAGCAGTTTCTAAAATCAGGCAGTTTACTAAGGAAAAACCTTTTTGAGCGTGTCTTATGCAATTGATATGTAAATTATATAGATTCTCCCGCTGTGAAATTCCGTGTTTCGCCCACGCTACATGCAGATAGGATTCGACAAAAATACACTACAGAGTTGTTTGCATGTGGATTACAGGACTTTCATCACAATACAAGTCATATTGATGCTTAGAAACATTTTCTCTGATTTCACAGAACTTTCCAAACGCCAGTTTCGAAACTGAGGCAGTTTTCACGGCAAAAAACTCTTGGAGCGTGTTCAAAACAATAGACATGTAATTTACATGGATTCGCTCACCGTGAAATTCCGTGTTCCGAACACGCTTCATGCATCTCGGATTCAAAAATTTTCACTACAGAGTTGTTAGCAAGTGGATTACTGCACTTTCATCCACCATACATGGCTTACTGACACTTTGAAGACTTTTCTCAGATTTCACAGAGTAGTTTTAATGTCAGGTTTGAAAATGAGGCAGATTTGGCAGGAAAATGCTCTTGGAGCGAGTTCTAACCAAAAGATATGTAATTTACCTAGTTTCACTCACCGTGATATTCCGTGTTCTGAACACGTTACATGCATCACGGATTCGACAAACATTCTTTAATGAGTTGTGAACATGTGTATTACCGAACTTTCATCCACCTTACAATGCATTTTTATACATAGAAATTATTTTCTGATTTAGTATATTTCTCCTAGTGTCAGTTTTTAAATCATGCAGTTTTCACAGAAAAATCCTCTTGGAGCGAGTTCTACCCAATAGACATGCAATTTATGTAGAACCCTTCATCGTGAAATTCCGTGATCCAAAAAAGATACATGCATCACGGTTTCGAAAAATATTCACTTCAGACTTGTTAGCATAAAGATTACCGAACTTTCATCCACCATAAAAGCCATATTGACACTTTGAAGCATTTTCTCATATTTCAAAAGATTTTCCTAATGCCAGTTTTGAAAATGAGGCAGAATTCGCAGAAAAAGTTCTTGGAACGAGTTCTACCCGAGAGATCTATTTTACATAGATTCGCTTACTGTGATATTCTGTGTTCCGAACACGCTTCATGTGTCTCGGATTCGACAAATATTCACTACAGAGTTGTTAGCATGTGGATTAACGATCTTTCATCCACCATACAAGGCATAAATTCACCGAGAATCTATTCATCTGAGTTCGCAGTGTTTCCTAATTGCAGTTTCGAAAATCAGGCAGATTTCTCAGGAAAAATCTCTTGGAGTGTTTTCTAACCAAGAGAAATGTAATTTACATAAACTCTCTGGCCATGAAATTCCGTGTTCCGAACATGCTACTTGCATAATGAATTCGAAAAATATTCACTACAGATTTGTTAGCATGTGGATTACCGAACTTTCATCACAATAGATTGAAAATTGATACTTAGAAGTATTTTCTCAAATTTTGCAGTGTTTTCCAAACGCCAGTTTCAAAAATGAAGCATTTACTGCAGAAAAATTCTCTTGGAGAGAGTTCTACCCAATAGAGAAGTAATTTACATTGTTTCAGTCACCGTGAAATTCCATGTTAAAAACACGGTATATGCATCACGGATTAGAAAAAGATTCTTTAATATGTTGTGAAAATGTGGATTACCGAACTTTCTTCCAACATAAAGGCATATTTACACCTAGAAATATTTACTCTCATTTTGAAGCATTCTCCAAACTTCAGATTCGATAATCATGCAATTTTCGCAGAAAAATTCTATTCTAGCTAGTTCTACCCAATAGAATTTTAATTTAAATTGTGTCATTACGGTGAAATTCCATTTCAAAAAGCGCTACATGAATCACGGTTTGAAAAATCATTACTACACTGTTATTAACATGTGGATTACCGGACTTTCATTCACCATTCAATGCATATTGACACTTAGAAGCATTTTCTAAGATTTCACAGGGTTCTCCTAATGGCAGTTTTGAAAATGAGGCACATTGCGCAGAAAAATTCTCTTCAAGCGAGTTCTACCCAATAGACATGTAATTTACATTGTTTCCTTCAATATGACACACTGTATTCCGTACACGTTACATGCATCACGAATTCGACAAACATTCTCTAATGAGTGTGAGCATGTGGATTACCAAACTTTCATCCACCATACAAGGCATATTTATACCTAGATGTTGTTATTCTGATTTCGCAGGTTTTCCCTAACATCCACTTCCGAAAATCATGAAATTTTCACAGAAAAATTCAATTCAAGCGAGTTCTATTCAGTAGAATTGTTATTTTCCGAGTTTCACTCACTGAGACATTCCGTGTTCAAAAAACGTTACATTAATCACGGCTTCGACAAACATTATTTATTAACCGTGAGCATGTGGATTACCGATGTTTCAACCACAATACAAGGCATATTTACACGTAGAAATATTTACTTAGATTTCACAGATTTTTCCTAAATTCAGTTACGAATATCAGGCAGTTTTCGCAGAAAAATTCTCTTACTGCATGTTCGATCCAATACACATCCCATTTCCATAGATACCGTCACCATAATATTCCGTGATCCGAAAAAGATACATGCATCACGGTTTCGAAAAATATTCACTTCAGACTTGTTAGCATAAAGATTACCGAACTTTCATCCACCATAAAAGCCATATTGACACTTTGAAGCATTTTCTCATATTTCAAAAGATTTTCCTATTGCCAGTTTTGAAAATGAGGCAGAATACGCAGAAAAAGTTCTTGGAACGAGTTCTACCCGAGAGATCTATTTTACATAGATTCGCTTACTGTGATATTCTGTGTTCCGAACACGCTTCATGTGTCTCGGATTCGACAAATATTCACTACAGAGTTGTTAGCATGTGGATTAACGATCTTTCATCCACCATACAAGGCATAAATTCACCGAGAATCTATTCATCTGAGTTCGCAGTGTTTCCTAATTGCAGTTTCGAAAATCAGGCAGATTTCTCAGGAAAAATCTCTTGGAGTGTTTTCTAACCAAGAGAAATGTAATTTACATAAACTCTCTGGCCATGAAATTCCGTGTTCCGAACATGCTACTTGCATAATGAATTCGAAAAATATTCACTACAGATTTGTTAGCATGTGGATTACCGAACTTTCATCACAATAGATTGAAAATTGTTACTTAGAAGTATTTTCTCAAATTTTGCAGGGTTTTCCAAACGCCAGTTTCAAAAATGAAGCATTTACTGCAGAAAAATTCTCTTGGAGAGAGTTCTACCCAATAGAGAAGTAATTTACATTGTTTCAGTCACCGTGAAATTCCATGTTTAAAACACGGTATATGCATCACGGATTAGAAAAAGATTCTTTAATATGTTTTGAAAATGTGGATTACCGAACTTTCTTCCAACATAAAGGCATATTTACACCTAGAAATATTTACTCTCATTTTGAAGCATTCTCCAAATTTCAGATTCGATAATCATGCAATTTTCGCAGAAAAATTCAATTCAAGCGAGTTCTATCCAGTAGAATTGTTATTTTCCGAGTTTCACTCACTGAGACATTCCGTGTTCAAAAAACGTTACATTAATCACGGCTTCGACAAACATTATTTATTAACCGTGAGCATGTGGATTACCGATGTTTCAACCACAATACAAGGCATATTTACACGTAGAAATATTTACTTAGATTTCAGAGATTTTTCCTAATTTCAGTTACGAATATCAGGCAGTTTACGCAGAAAAATTCTCTTGCTGCATGTTCGATCCAATACACATCCCATTTCCATACATACCTTCACCGTAACATCCCGTGTTCCGAAAAAGGTACATGCACCATGGATTCAACAAATATTCACTCCTGAGTTGTTAGAATGTGAATTACACATCTTCAATAAACCATTGAAGACATATTGTCACCTTAAAGCTTTTGCTCAGGTTTTGCAGTGTTTTCATAACACCAGTTTCCAAACAGAGGTAGATTTTACAGTAAAATGCTCCTGGAGCGGGTTCTCACCAATAGATATGTAATTTACCTATTTTCCTTCAACGTGACATTCCGTGTACCGAACAAACTCTATACATCACGGATTTGAGAAACATTTTTAATGAGTTGTGTACATGTGTACTACAGATCTTTCATCCACCATACAAGGCATATTTACACCTAGAAACATTAACTCTGAGTTTGCAGCTTTTTCCTAATAGCAGTTTCTAAAATCAGGCAGTTTACTAAGGAAAAACCTTTTTGAGCGTGTCTTATGCAATTGATATGTAAATTATATAGATTCTCCCGCTGTGAAATTCCGTGTTTCGCCCACGCTACATGCAGATAGGATTCGACAAAAATACACTACAGAGTTGTTTGCATGTGGATTACAGGACTTTCATCACAATACAAGTCATATTGATGCTTAGAAACATTTTCTCTGATTTCACAGAACTTTCCAAACGCCAGTTTAGAAACTGAGGCAGTTTTCACGGCAAAAAACTCTTGGAGCGTGTTCAAAACAATAGACATGTAATTTACATGGATTCGCTCACCGTGAAATTCCGTGTTCCGAACACGCTTCATGCATCTCGGATTCAAAAATTTTCACTACAGAGTTGTTAGCAAGTTGATTACTGCACTTTCATCCACCATACATGGCTTACTGACACTTTGAAGACTTTTCTCAGATTTCACAGAGTAGTTTTAATGTCAGGTTTGAAAATGAGGCAGATTTGGCAGGAAAATGCTCTTGGAGCGAGTTCTAACCAAAAGATATGTAATTTACCTAGTTTCACTCACCGTGATATTCCGTGTTCTGAACACGTTACATGCATCACGGATTCGACAAACATTCTTTAATGAGTTGTGAACATGTGTATTACCGAACTTTCATCCACCTTACAATGCATTTTTATACATAGAAATTATTTTCTGATTTAGTATATTTCTCCTAGTGTCAGTTTTTAAATCATGCAGTTTTCACAGAAAAATCCTCTTGGAGCGAGTTCTACCCAATAGACATGCAATTTATGTAGAACCCTTCATCGTGAAATTCCGTGATCCAAAAAAGATACATGCATCACGGTTTCGAAAAATATTCACTTCAGACTTGTTAGCATAAAGATTACCGAACTTTCATCCACCATAAAAGCCATATTGACACTTTGAAGCATTTTCTCATATTTCAAAAGATTTTCCTAATGCCAGTTTTGAAAATGAGGCAGAATTCGCAGAAAAAGTTCTTGGAACGAGTTCTACCCGAGAGATCTATTTTACATAGATTCGCTTACTGTGATATTCTGTGTTCCGAACACGCTTCATGTGTCTCGGATTCGACAAATATTCACTACAGAGTTGTTAGCATGTGGATTAACGATCTTTCATCCACCATACAAGGCATAAATTCACCGAGAATCTATTCATCTGAGTTCGCAGTGTTTCCTAATTGCAGTTTCGAAAATCAGGCAGATTTCTCAGGAAAAATCTCTTGGAGTGTTTTCTAACCAAGAGAAATGTAATTTACATAAACTCTCTGGCCATGAAATTCCGTGTTCCGAACATGCTACTTGCATAATGAATTCGAAAAATATTCACTACAGATTTGTTAGCATGTGGATTACCGAACTTTCATCACAATAGATTGAAAATTGATACTTAGAAGTATTTTCTCAAATTTTGCAGTGTTTTCCAAACGCCAGTTTCAAAAATGAAGCATTTACTGCAGAAAAATTCTCTTGGAGAGAGTTCTACCCAATAGAGAAGTAATTTACATTGTTTCAGTCACCGTGAAATTCCATGTTTAAAACACGGTATATGCATCACGGATTAGAAAAAGCTTCTTTAATATGTTGTGAAAATGTGGATTACCGAACTTTCTTCCAACATAAAGGCATATTTACACCTAGAAATATTTACTCTCATTTTGAAGCATTCTCCAAATTTCAGATTCGATAATCATGCAATTTTCGCAGAAAAATTCAATTCAAGCGAGTTCTATCCAGTAGAATTGTTATTTTCCGAGTTTCACTCACTGAGACATTCCGTGTTCAAAAAACGTTACATTAATCACGGCTTCGACAAACATTATTTATTAACCGTGAGCATGTGGATTACCGATGTTTCAACCACAATACAAGGCATATTTACACGTAGAAATATTTACTTAGATTTCAGAGATTTTTCCTAATTTCAGTTACGAATATCAGGCAGTTTACGCAGAAAAATTCTCTTGCTGCATGTTCGATCCAATACACATCCCATTTCCATAGATACCTTCACCGTAACATCCCGTGTTCCGAAAAAGGTACATGCACCATGGATTCAACAAATATTCACTCCTGAGTTGTTAGAATGTGAATTACACATCTTCAATAAACCATTGAAGACATATTGTCACCTTAAAGCTTTTGCTCAGGTTTTGCAGTGTTTTCATAACACCAGTTTCCAAACAGAGGTAGATTTTACAGTAAAATGCTCCTGGAGCGGGTTCTCACCAATAGATATGTAATTTACCTATTTTCCTTCAACGTGACATTCCGTGTACCGAACAAACTCTATACATCACGGATTTGAGAAACATTTTTAATGAGTTGTGTACATGTGTACTACAGATCTTTCATCCACCATACAAGGCATATTTACACCTAGAAACATTAACTCTGAGTTTGCAGCTTTTTCCTAATAGCAGTTTCTAAAATCAGGCAGTTTACCAAGGAAAAACCTTTTTGAGCGTGTCTTATGCAATTGATATGTAAATTATATAGATTCTCCCGCTGTGAAATTCCGTGTTTCGCCCACGCTACATGCAGATAGGATTCGACAAAAATACACTACAGAGTTGTTTGCATGTGGATTACAGGACTTTCATCACAATACAAGTCATATTGATGCTTAGAAATATTTTCTCTGATTTCACAGAACTTTCCAAACGCCAGTTTAGAAACTGAGGCAGTTTTCACGGCAAAAAACTCTTGGAGCGTGTTCAAAACAATAGACATGTAATTTACATGGATTCGCTCACCGTGAAATTCCGTGTTCCGAACACGCTTCATGCATCTCGGATTCAAAAATTTTCACTACAGAGTTGTTAGCAAGTGGATTACTGCACTTTCATCCACCATACATGGCTTACTGACACTTTGAAGACTTTTCTCAGATTTCACAGAGTAGTTTTCATGTCAGGTTTGAAAATGAGGCAGATTTGGCAGGAAAATGCTCTTGGAGCGAGTTCTAACCAAAAGATATGTAATTTACCTAGTTTCACTCACCGTGATATTCCGTGTTCTGAACACGTTACATGCATCACGGATTCGACAAACATTCTTTAATGAGTTGTGAACATGTGTATTACCGAACTTTCATCCACCTTACAATGCATTTTTATACATAGAAATTATTTTCTGATTTAGTATATTTCTCCTAGTGTCAGTTTTTAAATCATGCAGTTTTCACAGAAAAATCCTCTTGGAGCGAGTTCTACCCAATAGACATGCAATTAATGTAGAACCCGTCATCGTGAAATTCATTGATCCAAAAAAGATACATGCATCACGGTTTCGAAAAATATTCACTTCAGACTTGTTAGCATAAAGATTACCGAACTTTCATCCACCATAAAAGCCATATTGACACTTTGAAGCATTTTCTCATATTTCAAAAGATTTTCCTAATGCCAGTTTTGAAAATGAGGCAGAATTCGCAGAAAAAGTTCTTGGAACGAGTTCTACCCGAGAGATCTATTTTACATAGATTCGCTTACTGTGATATTCTGTGTTCCGAACACGCTTCATGTGTCTCGGATTCGACAAATATTCACTACAGAGTTGTTAGCATGTGGATTAACGATCTTTCATCCACCATACAAGGCATAAATTCACCGAGAATCTATTCATCTGAGTTCGCAGTGTTTCCTAATTGCAGTTTCGAAAATCAGGCAGATTTCTCAGGAAAAATCTCTTGGAGTGTTTTCTAACCAAGAGAAATGTAATTTACATAAACTCTCTGGCCATGAAATTCCGTGTTCCGAACATGCTACTTGCATAATGAATTCGAAAAATATTCACTACAGATTTGTTAGCATGTGGATTACCGAACTTTCATCACAATAGATTGAAAATTGATACTTAGAAGTATTTTCTCAAATTTTGCAGTGTTTTCCAAACGCCAGTTTCAAAAATGAAGCATTTACTGCAGAAAAATTCTCTTGGAGAGAGTTCTACCCAATAGAGAAGTAATTTACATTGTTTCAGTCACCGTGAAATTCCATGTTTAAAACACGGTATATGCATCACGGATTAGAAAAAGATTCTTTAATATGTTGTGAAAATGTGGATTACCGAACTTTCTTCCAACATAAAGGCATATTTACACCTAGAAATATTAACTCTCATTTTGAAGCATTCTCCAAATTTCAGATTCGATAATCATGCAATTTTCGCAGAAAAATTCTATTCTAGCTAGTTCTACCCAATAGAATTTTAATTTAAATTGTGTCATTACGGTGAAATTCCATTTCAAAAAGCGCTACATGAATCACGGTTTGAAAAATCATTACTACACTGTTATTAACATGTGGATTACCGGACTTTCATTCACCATTCAATGCATATTGACACTTAGAAGCATTTTCTAAGATTTCACAGGGTTCTCCTAATGGCAGTTTTGAAAATGAGGCACATTTCACAGAAAAATTCTCTTCAAGCGTGTTCTACCCAATAGACATGTAATTTACATTGTTTCCTTCAATATGACACACTGTATTCCGTACACGTTACATGCATCACGAATTCGACAAACATTCTCTAATGAGTGTGAGCATGTGGATTACCAAGCTTTCATCCACCATACAAGGCATATTTATCCCTAGATTTTGTTATTCTGATTTCGCAGGTTTTCCCTATCATCCACTTCCGAAAATCATGAAATTTTCGCAGAAAAATTCAATTCAAGCGAGTTCTATCCAGTAGAATTGTTATTTTCCGAGTTTCACTCACTGAGACATTCCGTGTTCAAAAAACGTTACATTAATCACGGCTTCGACAAACATTATTTATTAACCGTGAGCATGTGGATTACCGATGTTTCAACCACAATACAAGGCATATTTACACGTAGAAATATTTACTTAGATTTCACAGATTTTTCCTAAATTCAGTTACGAATATCAGGCAGTTTTCGCAGAAAAATTCTCTTACTGCATGTTCGATCCAATACACATCCCATTTCCATAGATACCGTCACCATAACATTCCGTGATCCGAAAAAGATACATGCATCACGGTTTCGAAAAATATTCACTTCAGACTTGTTAACATAAAGATTACCGAACTTTCATCCACCATAAAAGCCATATTGACACTTTGAAGCATTTTCTCATATTTCAAAAGATTTTCCTATTGCCAGTTTTGAAAATGAGGCAGAATACGCAGAAAAAGTTCTTGGAACGAGTTCTACCCGAGAGATCTATTTTACATAGATTCGCTTACTGTGATATTCTGTGTTCCGAACATGCTTCATGTGTCTCGGATTCGACAAATATTCACTACAGAGTTGTTAGCATGTGGATTAACGATCTTTCATCCACCATACAAGGCATAAATTCACCGAGAATCTATTCATCTGAGTTCGCAGTGTTTCCTAATTGCAGTTTCGAAAATCAGGCAGATTTCTCAGGAAAAATCTCTTGGAGTGTTTTCTAACCAAGAGAAATGTAACTTACATAAACTCTCTGGCCATGAAATTCCGTGTTCCGAACATGCTACTTGCATAATGAATTCGAAAAATATTCACTACAGATTTGTTAGCATGTGGATTACCGAACTTTCATCACAATAGATTGAAAATTGATACTTAGAAGTATTTTCTCAAATTTTGCAGTGTTTTCCAAACGCCAGTTTCAAAAATGAAGCATTTACTGCAGAAAAATTCTCTTGGAGAGAGTTCTACCCAATAGAGAAGTAATTTACATTGTTTCAGTCACCGTGAAATTCCATGTTTAAAACACGGTATATGCATCACGGATTAGAAAAAGATTCTTTAATATGTTGTGAAAATGTGGATTACCGAACTTTCTTCCAACATAAAGGCATATTTACACCTAGAAATATTTACTCTCATTTTGAAGCATTCTCCAAATTTCAGATTCGATAATCATGCAATTTTCGCAGAAAAATTCAATTCAAGCGAGTTCTATCCAGTAGAATTGTTATTTTCTGAGTTTCACTCACTGAGACATTCCGTGTTCAAAAAACGTTACATTAATCACGGCTTCGACAAACATTATTTATTAACCGTGAGCATGTGGATTACCGATGTTTCAACCACAATACAAGGCATATTTACACGTAGAAATATTTACTTAGATTTCAGAGATTTTTCCTAATTTCAGTTACGAATATCAGGCAGTTTACGCAGAAAAATTCTCTTGCTGCATGTTCGATCCAATACACATCCCATTTCCATAGATACCTTCACCGTAACATCCCGTGTTCCGAAAAAGGTACATGCACCATGGATTCAACAAATATTCACTCCTGAGTTGTTAGAATGTGAATTACACATCTTCAATAAACCATTGAAGACATATTGTCACCTTAAAGCTTTTGCTCAGGTTTTGCAGTGTTTTCATAACACCAGTTTCCAAACAGAGGTAGATTTTACAGTAAAATGCTCCTGGAGCGGGTTCTCACCAATAGATATGTAATTTACCTATTTTCCTTCAACGTGCCATTCCGTGTACCGAACAAACTCTATACATCACGGATTTGAGAAACATTTTTAATGAGTTGTGTACATGTGTACTACAGATCTTTCATCCACCATACAAGGCATATTTACACCTAGAAACATTAACTCTGAGTTTGCAGCTTTTTCCTAATAGCAGTTTCTAAAATCAGGCAGTTTCCCAAGGAAAAACCTTTTTGAGCGTGTCTTATGCAATTGATATGTAAATTATATAGATTCTCCCGCTGTGAAATTCCGTGTTTCGCCCACGCTACATGCAGATAGGATTCGACAAAAATACACTACAGAGTTGTTTGCATGTGGATTACAGGACTTTCATCACAATACAAGTCATATGGATGCTTAGAAACATTTTCTCTGATTTCACAGAGCTTTCCAAACGCCAGTTTCGAAACTGAGGCAGTTTTCACGGCAAAAAACTCTTGGAGCGTGTTCAAAACAATAGACATGTAATTTACATGGATTCGCTCACCGTGAAATTCCGTGTTCCGAACACGCTTCATGCATCTCGGATTCAAAAATTTTCACTACAGAGTTGTTAGCAAGTGGATTACTGCACTTTCATCCACCATACATGGCTTACTGACACTTTGAAGACTTTTCTCAGATTTCACAGAGTAGTTTTAAAGTCAGGTTTGAAAATGAGGCAGATTTGGCAGGAAAATGCTCTTGGAGCGAGTTCTAACCAAAAGATATGTAATTTACCTAGTTTCACTCACCGTGATATTCCGTGTTCTGAACACGTTACATGCATCACGGATTCGACAAACATTCTTTAATGAGTTGTGAACATGTGTATTACCGAACTTTCATCCACCTTACAATGCATTTTTATACATAGAAATTATTTTCTGATTTAGTATATTTCTCCTAGTGTCAGTTTTTAAATCATGCAGTTTTCACAGAAAAATCCTCTTGGAGCGAGTTCTACCCAGTAGACATGCAATTTACGTAGAACCCGTCACCATGAAATTCCGTGATCCGAAAAAGATACATGCATCACGGTTTCGAAAAATATTCACTTCAGACTTGTTAGCATAAAGATTACCGAACTTTCATCCACCATAAAAGCCATATTGACACTTTGAAGCATTTTCTCATATTTCAAAAGATTTTCCTAATGCCAGTTTTGAAAATGAGGCAGAATTCGCAGAAAAAGTTCTTGGAACGAGTTCTACCCGAGAGATCTATTTTACATAGATTCGCTTACTGTGATATTCTGTGTTCCGAACACGCTTCATGTGTCTCGGATTCGACAAATATTCACTACAGAGTTGTTAGCATGTGGATTAACGATCTTTCATCCACCATACAAGGCATAAATACACCGAGAATCTATTCATCTGAGTTCGCAGTGTTTCCTAATTCCAGTTTCGAAAATCAGGCAGATTTCTCAGGAAAAATCTCTTGGAGTGTTTTCTAACCAAGAGAAATGTAATTTACATAAACTCTCTGGCCATGAAATTCCGTGTTCCGAACATGCTACTTGCATAATGAATTCGAAAAGTATTCACTACAGATTTGTTAGCATGTGGATTACCGAACTTTCATCACAATAGATTGAAAATTGATACTTAGAAGTATTTTCTCAGATTTTGCAGTGTTTTCCAAACGCCAGTTTCAAAAATGAAGCATTTACTGCAGAAAAATTCTCTTGGAGAGAGTTCTACCCAATAGAGAAGTAATTTACATTGTTTCAGTCACCGTGAAATTCCATGTTAAAAACACGGTATATGCATCACGGATTAGAAAAAGCTTCTTTAATATGTTGTGAAAATGTGGATTACCGAACTTTCTTCCAACATAAAGGCATATTTACACCTAGAAATATTTACTCTCATTTTGAAGCATTCTCCAAACTTCAGATTCGATAATCATGCAATTTTCGCAGAAAAATTCTATTCTAGCTAGTTCTACCCAATAGAATTTTAATTTAAATTGTGTCATTATGGTGAAATTCCATTTCAAAAAGCGCTACATGAATCACGGTTTGAAAAATCATTACTACACTGTTATTAACATGTGGATTACCGGACTTTCATTCACCATTCAATGCATATTGACACTTAGAAGCATTTTCTAAGATTTCACAGGGTTCTCCTAATGGCAGTTTTGAAAATGAGGCACATTGCGCAGAAAAATTCTCTTCAAGCGAGTTCTACCCAATAGACATGTAATTTACATTGTTTCCTTCAATATGACACACTGTATTCCGTACACGTTACATGCATCACGAATTCGACAAACATTCTCTAATGAGTGTGAGCATGTGGATTACCAAACTTTCATCCACCATACAAGGCATATTTATCCCTAGATGTTGTTATTCTGATTTCGCAGGTTTTCCCTAACATCCACTTCCGAAAATCATGAAATTTTCGCAGAAAAATTCAATTCAAGCGAGTTCTATTCAGTAGAATTGTTATTTTCCGAGTTTCACTCACTGAGACATTCCGTGTTCAAAAAACGTTACATTAATCACGGCTTCGACAAACATTATTTATTAACCGTGAGCATGTGGATTACCGATGTTTCAACCACAATACAAGGCATATTTACACGTAGAAATATTTACTTAGATTTCACAGATTTTTCCTAAATTCAGTTACGAATATCAGGCAGTTTTCGCAGAAAAATTCTCTTGCTGCATGTTCGATCCAATACACATCCCATTTCCATAGATACCGTCACCGTAACATTCCGTGTTCCGAAAAAGGTACATGCACCATGGATTCAACAAATATTCACTCCTGAGGTGTTAGAATGTGAATTACACATCTTCAATAAACCATTGAAGACATATTGTCACCTTAAAGCTTTTGCTCAGGTTTTGCAGTGTTTTCATAACACCAGTTTCCAAACAGAGGTAGATTTTACAGTAAAATGCTCCTGGAGCGGGTTCTCACCAATAGATATGTAATTTACCTATTTTCCTTCAACGTGACATTCCGTGTACCGAACAAACTACATACATCACGAATTTGAGAAACATTTTTAATGAGTTCTGTACATGTGTATTACAGATCTTTCATCCACCATACAAGGCATATTTACACCTAGAAACGTTAACTCTGAGTTTGCAGCTTTTTCCTAATAGCAGTTTCAAAAATCAGGCAGTTTCCTAAGGAAAAATCTTTTTGAGCGTGTCTTATGCAATAGATATCTAAATTATATAGATTCTCCCGCTGTGAAATTCCGTGTTTCGCCCACGCTACATGCAGATAGGATTCGACAAAAATACACTACAGAGTTGTTTGCATGTGGATTACAGGACTTTCATCACAATACAAGTCATATGGATGCTTAGAAACATTTTCTCTGATTTCACAGAGCTTTCCAAACGCCAGTTTCGAAACTGAGGCAGTTTTCACGGCAAAAAACTCTTGGAGCGTGTTCAAAACAATAGACATGTAATTTACATGGATTCGCTCACCGTGAAATTCCGTGTTCCGAACACGCTTCATGCATCTCGGATTCAAAAATTTTCACTACAGAGTTGTTAGCAAGTGGATTACTGCACTTTCATCCACCATACATGGCTTACTGACACTTTGAAGACTTTTCTCAGATTTCACAGAGTAGTTTTAATGTCAGGTTTGAAAATGAGGCAGATTTGGCAGGAAAATGCTCTTGGAGCGAGTTCTAACCAAAAGATATGTAATTTACCTAGTTCCACTCACCGTGATATTCCGTGTTCTGAACACGTTACATGCATCACGGATTCGACAAACATTCTTTAATGAGTTGTGAACATGTGTATTACCGAACTTTCATCCACCTTACAATGCATTTTTATACATAGAAATTATTTTCTGATTTAGTATATTTCTCCTAGTGTCAGTTTTTAAATCATGCAGTTTTCACAGAAAAATCCTCTTGAAGCGAGTTCTACCCAATAGACATGCAATTTACGTAGAACACGTCATCGTGAAATTCCGTGATCCGAAAAAGATACATGCATCACGGTTTCGAAAAATATTCACTACAGAGTTGTTAGCATAAAGATTACCGAACTTTCATCCACCATAAAAGCCATATTGACACTTTGAAGCATTTTCTCATATTTCAAAAGATTTTCCTAATGCCAGTTTTGAAAATGAGGCAGAATTCGCAGAAAAAGTTCTTGGAACGAGTTCTACCCGAGAGATCTATTTTACATAGATTCGCTTACTGTGATATTCTGTGTTCCGAACACGCTTCATGTGTCTCGGATTCGACAAATATTCACTACAGAGTTGTTAGCATGTGGATTAACGATCTTTCATCCACCATACAAGGCATAAATTCACCGAGAATCTATTCATCTGAGTTCGCAGTGTTTCCTAATTGCAGTTTCGAAAATCAGGCAGATTTCTCAGGAAAAATCTCTTGGAGTGTTTTCTAACCAAGAGAAATGTAATTTACATAAACTCTCTGGCCATGAAATTCCGTGTTCCGAACATGCTACTTGCATAATGAATTCGAAAAATATTCACTACAGATTTGTTAGCATGTGGATTACCGAACTTTCATCACAATAGATTGAAAATTGATACTTAGAAGTATTTTCTCAAATTTTGCAGTGTTTTCCAAACGCCAGTTTCAAAAATGAAGCATTTACTGCAGAAAAATTCTCTTGGAGAGAGTTCTACCCAATAGAGAAGTAATTTACATTGTTTCAGTCACCGTGAAATTCCATGTTAAAAACACGGTATATGCATCACGGATTAGAAAAAGATTCTTTAATATGTTGTGAAAATGTGGATTACCGAACTTTCTTCCAACATAAAGGCATATTTACACCTAGAAATATTTACTCTCATTTTGAAGCATTCTCCAAATTTCAGATTCGATAATCATGCAATTTTCGCAGAAAAATTCTATTCTAGCTAGTTCTACCCAATAGAATTTTAATTTAAATTGTGTCATTACGGTGAAATTCCATTTCAAAAGGCGCTACATGTATCACGGTTAGAAAAATCATTACTACACTGTTATTAACATGTGGATTACCGGACTTTCATTCACCATTCAATGCATATTGACACTTAGAAGCATTTTCTAAGATTTCACAGGGTTCTCCTAATGGCAGTTTTGAAAATGAGGCACATTGCGCAGAAAAATTCTCTTCAAGCGAGTTCTACCCAATAGACATGTAATTTACATTGTTTCCTTCAATATGACACACTGTATTCCGTACACGTTACATGCATCACGAACTCGACAAACATTCTCTAATGAGTGTGAGCATGTGGATTACCAAACTTTCATCCACCATACAAGGCATATTTATCCCTAGATGTTGTTATTCTGATTTCGCAGGTTTTCCCTAACATCCACTTCCGAAAATCATGAAATTTTCGCAGAAAAATTCAATTCAAGCGAGTTCTATCCAGTAGAATTGTTATTTTCCGAGTTTCACTCACTGAGACATTCCGTGTTCAAAAAAGTTACATTAATCACGGCTTCGACAAACATTATTTATTAACCGTGAGCATGTGGATTACCGATGTTTCAACCACAATACAAGGCATATTTACACCTAGAAATATTTACTTAGATTTCACAGATTTTTCCTAAATACAGTTACGAATATCAGGCAGTTTTCGCAGAAAAATTCTCTTGCTGCATGTTCAATCCAATACATATCCCATTTCCATAGATACCGTCACCGTTACATTCCGTGTTCCGAAAAAGGTACATGCACCATGGATTCAACAAATATTCACTGCTGAGTTGTTAGAATGTGAATTACACATCTTTAATAAACCATTGAAGACATATTGTCACCTTAAAGCTTTTGCTCAAGTTTTGCAGTGTTTTCATAACACCAGTTTCCAAACAGAGGTAGATTTTACAGTAAAATGCTCCTGGAGCGGGTTCTCACCAATAGATATGTAATTTACCTATTTTCCTTCAACGTGACATTCCGTGTACCGAACAAACTACATACATCACGGATTTGAGAAACTTTTTTAATGAGTTGTGTACATGTGTATTACAGATCTTTCATCCACCATACAAGGCATATTTACACCTAGAAACGTTAACTCTGAGTTTGCAGCTTTTTCCTATTAGCAGTTTCAAAAATCAGGCAGTTTACTAAGGAAAAATCTTTTTGAGCGTGTCTTATGCAATAGATATGAAAATTACATAGTTTATCCCGCTGTGAAATTCCGTGTTTCGCCCACGCTACATGCAGATAGGATTCGACAAAAATACACTACAGAGTTGTTTGCATGTGGATTACAGGACTTTCATCACAATACAAGGCATATTGATGTTAGAAACATTTTCTCTGATTTCACAGAGCTTTCCAAACGCCAGTTTCGAAACTGAGGCAGTTTTCACGGCAAAAAACTCTTGGAGCGTGTTCAAAACAATAGACATGTAATTTACATGGATTCGCTCACCGTGAAATTCCGTGTTCCGAACACGCTTCATGCATCTCGGATTCAAAAATTTTCACTACAGAGTTGTTAGCAAGTGGATTACTGCACTTTCATCCACCATACATGGCTTACTGACAGTTTGAAGACTTTTCTCAGATTTCACAGAGTAGTTTTAATGTCAGGTTTGAAAATGAGGCAGATTTGGCAGGAAAATGCTCTTGGAGCGAGTTCTAACCAAAAGATATGTAATTTACATAGATTCTCTCACCGTGATATTCCGTGTTCTGAACACGTTACATGCATCACGGATTCGACAAACTTTCTTTAATGAGTTGTGAACATGTGTATTACCGAACTTTCATCCACCTTACAATGCATTTTTATACATAGAAATTATTTTCTGATTTAGTATATTTCTCCTAGTGTCAGTTTTAAATCATGCAGTTTTCACAGAAAAATCCTCTTGGAGCGAGTTCTACCCAATAGACATGCAGTTTACGTAGAACCCGTCACCGTGAAATTCCGTGATCCGAAAAAGATACATGCATCACGGTTTCGAAAAATATTCACTTCAGTCTTGTTAGCATAAAGATTACCGAACTTTCATCCACCATAATAGCCATATTGACACTTTGAAGCATTTTCTCATATTTCAAAAGATTTTCCTAATGCCAGTTTTGAAAATGAGGCAGAATTCGCAGAAAAAGTTCTTGGAACGAGTTCTACCCGAGAGATCTATTTTACATAGATTCGCTTACTGTGATATTCTGTGTTCCCAACACGCTTCATGTGTCTCGGATTCGACAAATATTCACTACAGAGTTGTTAGCATGTGGGTTAACGATCTTTCATCCACCATACAAGGCATAAATTCACCGAGAATCTATTCATCTGAGTTCGCAGTGTTTCCTAATTCCAGTTTCGAAAATCAGGCAGATTTCTCAGGAAAAATCTCTTGGAGTGTTTTCTAACCAAGAGAAATGTAATTTACATAAACTCTCTGGCCATGAAATTCCGTGTTCCGAACATGCTACTTGCATAATGAATTCGAAAAATATTCACTACAGATTTGTTAGCATGTGGATTACCGAACTTTCATCACAATAGATTGAAAATTGATACTTAGAATTATTTTCTCAAATTTTGCAGTGTTTTCCAAACGCCAGTTTCAAAAATGAAGCATTTACTGCAGGAAAATTCTCTTGGAGAGAGTTCTACCCAATAGAGAAGTAATTTACATTGTTTCAGTCACCGTGAAATTCCATGTTAAAAACACGGTATATGCATCACGGATTAGAAAAAGATTCTTTAATATGTTGTGAAAATGAGGATTACCGAACTTTCTTCCAACATAAAGGCATATTTACACCTAGAAATATTTACTCTCATTTTGAAGCATTCTCCAAATTTCAGATTCGATAATCATGCAATTTTCGCAGAAAAATTCTATTCTAGCTAGTTCTACCCAATAGAATTTTAATTTAAATTGTGTCATTACGGTGAAATTCCATTTCAAAAAGCGCTACATGAATCACGGTTTGAAAAATCATTACTACACTGTTATTAACATGTGGATTACCGGACTTTCATTCACCATTCAATGCATATTGACACTTAGAAGCATTTTCTAAGATTTCACAGGGTTCTCCTAATGGCAGTTTTGAAAATGAGGCACATTGCGCAGAAAAATACTCTTCAAGCGAGTTCTACCCAATAGACATGTAATTTAAATTGTTTCCTTCAATATGACACACTGTATTCCGTACACGTTACATGCATCACGAATTCGACAAACATTCTCTAATGAGTGTGAGCATGTGGATTACCAAACTTTCATCCACCATACAAGGCATATTTATCCCTAGATGTTGTTATTCTGATTTCGCAGGTTTTCCCTAACATCCACTTCCGAAAATCATGAAATTTTCGCAGAAAAATTCAATTCAAGCGAGTTCTATCCAGTAGAATTGTTATTTTCCGAGTTTCACTCACTGAGACATTCTGTGTTCAAAAAACTTTACATTAATCACGGCTTCGACAAACATCATTTATTAACCGTGAGCATGTGGATTACTGATGTTTCAACCACAATACAAGGCATATTTACACGTAGAAATATTTACTTAGTTTTCACAGATTTTTCCTAAATTCAGTTACGAATATCAGGCAGTTTTCGCAGAAAAATTCTCTTGCTGCATGTTCGATCCAATACACATCCCATTTCCATAGATACCGTCACCGTAACATTCCGTGTTCCGAAAAAGGTACATGCACCATGGATTCAACAAATATTCACTGCTGAGTTGTTAGAATGTGAATTACACATCTTTAATAAACCATTGAAGACATATTGTCACCTTAAAGCTTTTGCTCAGGTTTTGCAGTGTTTTCATAACACCAGTTTCCAAACAGAGGTAGATTTTACAGTAAAATGCTCCTGGAGCGGGTTCTCACCAATAGATATGTAATTTACCTATTTTCCTTCAACGTGACATTCCGTGTACCGAACAAACTACATACATCACGGATTTGAGAAACTTTTTTAATGAGTTGTGTACATGTGTATTACAGATCTTTCATCCACCATACAAGGCATATTTACACCTAGAAACGTTAACTCTGAGTTTGCAGCTTTTTCCTATTAGCAGTTTCAAAAATCAGGCAGTTTACTAAGGAAAAATCTTTTTGAGCGTGTCTTATGCAATAGATATGAAAATTACATAGTTTATCCCGCTGTGAAATTCCGTGTTTCGCCCACGCTACATGCAGATAGGATTCGACAAATATACACTACAGAGTTGTTTGCATGTGGTTTACAGGACTTTCATCACAATACAAGGCATATTGATGTTAGAAACATTTTCTCTGATTTCACAGAGCTTTCCAAACGCCAGTTTCGAAACTGAGGCAGATTTCACGGCAAAAAACTCTTGGAGCGTGTTCAAAACAATAGACATGTAATTTACATGGATTCGCTCACCTTGAAATTCCGTGTTCCGAACACGCTTCATGCATCTCGGATTCAAAAATTTTCACTACAGAGTTGTTAGCAAGTGGATTACTGCACTTTGATCCACCATACATGGCTTACTGACACTTTGAAGACTTTTCTCAGATTTCACAGAGTAGTTTTAATGTCAGGTTTGAAAATGAGGCAGATTTGGCAGGAAAATGCTCTTGGAGCGAGTTCTAACCAAAAGATATGTAATTTACATAGATTCACTCACCGTGATATTCCGTGTTCTGAACATGTTACATGCATCACGGATTCGACAAACATTCTTTAATGAGTTGTGAACATGTGTATTACCGAACTTTCATCCACCTTACAATGCATTTTTATACATAGAAATTAATTTCTGATTTAGTATATTTCTCCTAGTGTCAGTTTTAAATCATGCAGTTTTCACAGAAAAATCCTCTTGGAGCGAGTTCTACCCAATAGACATGCAGTTTACGTAGAACCCGTCACCGTGAAATTCCGTGATCCGAAAAAGATACATGCATCACGGTTTCGAAAAATATTCACTTCAGACTTGTTAGCATAAAGATTACCGAACTTTCATCCACCATAAAAGCCATATTGACACTTTGAAGCATTTTCTCATATTTCAAAAGATTTTCCTAATGCCAGTTTTGAAAATGAGGCAGAATTCGCAGAAAAAGTTCTTGGAACGAGTTCTACCCGAGAGATCTATTTTACATAGATTCGCTTACTGTGATATTCTGTGTTCCGAACACGCTTCATGTGTCTCGGATTCGACAAATATTCACTACAGAGTTGTTAGCATGTGGGTTAACGATCTTTCATCCACCATACAAGGCATAAATTCACCGAGAATCTATTCATCTGAGTTCGCAGTGTTTCCTAATTCCAGTTTCGAAAATCAGGCAGATTTCTCAGGAAAAATCTCTTGGAGTGTTTTCTAACCAAGAGAAATGTAATTTACATAAACTCTCTGGCCATGAAATTCCGTGTTCCGAACATGCTACTTGCATAATGAATTCGAAAAATATTCACTACAGATTTGTTAGCATGTGGATTACCGTACTTTCATCACAATAGATTGAAAATTGATACTTAGAAGTATTTTCTCAAATTTTGCAGTGTTTTCCAAATGCCAGTTTCAAAAATGAAGCATTTACTGCAGGAAAATTCTCTTGGAGAGAGTTCTACCCAATAGAGAAGTAATTTACATTGTTTCAGTCACCGTGAAATTCCATGATAAAAACACGGTATATGCATCACGGATTAGAAAAAGCTTCTTTAATATGTTGTGAAAATGTGGATTACCGAACTTTCTTCCAACATAAAGGCATATTTACACCTAGAAATATTTACTCTCATTTTGAAGCATTCTCCAAATTTCAGATTCGATAATCATGCAATTTTCGCAGAAAAATTCTATTCTACCTAGTTCTACCCAATAGAATTTTAATTTAAATTGTGTCATTACGGTGAAATTCCATTTCAAAAAGCGCTACATGTATCACGGTTAGAAAAATCATTACTACACTGTTATTAACATGTGGATTACCGGACTTTCATTCACCATTCAATGCATATTGACACTTAGAAGCATTTTCTAAGATTTCACAGGGTTCTCCTAATGGCAGTTTTGAAAATGAGGCACATTGCGCAGAAAAATTCTCTTCAAGCGAGTTCTACCCAATAGACATGTAATTTACATTGTTTCCTTCAATATGACACACTGTATTCCGTACACGTTACATGCATCACGAATTCGACAAACATTCTCTAATGAGTGTGAGCATGTGGATTACCAAACTTTCATCCACCATACAAGGCATATTTATCCCTAGATGTTGTTATTCTGATTTCGCAGGTTTTCCCTAACATCCACTTCCGAAAATCATGAAATTTTCGCAGAAAAATTCAATTCAAGCGAGTTCTATCCAGTAGAATTGTTATTTTCCGAGTTTCACTCACTGAGACATTCCGTGTTCAAAAAACGTTACATTAATCACGGCTTCGACAAACATTATTTATTAACCGTGAGCATGTGGATTACTGATGTTTCAACCACAATACAAGGCATATTTACACCTAGAAATATTTACTTAGATTTCACAGATTTTTCCTAAATTCAGTTACGAATATCAGGCAGTTTTCGCAGAAAAATTCTCTTGCTGCATGTTCGATCCAATACACATCCCATTTCCATAGATACCGTCACCGTAACATTCCGTGTTCCGAAAAAGGTACATGCACCATGGATTCAACAAATATTCACTGCTGAGTTGATAGAATGTGAATTACACATCTTTAATAAACCATTGAAGACATATTGTCACCTTAAAGCTTTTGCTCAGGTTTTGCAGTGTTTTCATAACACCAGTTTCCAAACAGAGGTAGATTTTACAGTAAAATGCTCCTGGATCGGGTTCTCACCAATAGATATGTAATTTACCTATTTTCCTTCAACGTGACATTCCGTGTACCGAACAAACTACATACATCACGGATTTGAGAAACTTTTTTAATGAGTTGTGTACATGTGTATTACAGATCTTTCATCCACCATACAAGGCATATTTACACCTAGAAACGTTAACTCTGAGTTTGCAGCTTTTTCCTAATAGCAGTTTCAAAAATCAGGCAGTTTCCTAAGGAAAAATCTTTTTGAGCGTGTCTTATGCAAAAGATATGTAAATTATATAGATTCTCCCGCTGTGAAATTCCGTGTTTCGCCCACGCTACATGCAGATAGGATTCGACAAAAATACACTACAGAGTTGTTTGCATGTGGATTACAGGACTTTCATCACAATACAAGGCATATTGATTCTTAGAAACATTTTCTCTGATTTCACAGAGCTTTCCAAACGCCAGTTTCGAAACTGAGGCAGTTTTCACGGCAAAAAACTCTTGGAGCGTGTTCAAAACAATAGACATGTAATTTACATGGATTCGCTCACCGTGAAATTCCGTGTTCCGAACACGCTTCATGCATCTCGGATTCAAAAATTTTCACTACAGAGTTGTTAGCAAGTTGATTACTGCACTTTCATCCACCATACATGGCTTACTGACACTTTGAAGACTTTTCTCAGATTTCACAGTGTAGTTTTCATGTCAGGTTTGAAAATGAGGCAGATTTGGCAGGAAAATGCTCTTGGAGCGAGTTCTAACCAAAAGATATGTAATTTACCTAGTTTCACTCACCGTGATATTCCGTGTTCTGAACACGTTACATGCATCACGGATTCGACAAACATTCGTTAATGAGTTGTGAACATATGTATTACCGAACTTTCATCCACCTTACAATGCATATTTATACATAGAAATTATTTTCTGATTTAGTATATTTCTCCTAGTGTCAGTATTTAAATCATGCAGTTTTCACAGAAAAATCCTCTTGGAGCGAGTTCTACCCAATAGACATGCAATTTTCGTAGAACCCGCCATTGTGAAATTCCGTGATCCGAAAAAGATACATGCATCACGGTTTCGAAAAATATTCACTTCAGTCTTGTTAGCATAAAGATTACCGAACTTTCATCCACCATAAAAGCCATATTGACACTTTGAAGCATTTTCTCATATTTCAAAAGATTTTCCTAATGCCAGTTTTGAAAATGAGGCAGAATTCGCAGAAAAAGTTCTTGGAACGAGTTCTACCCGAGAGATCTATTTTACATAGATTCGCTTATTGTGATATTCTGTGTTCCCAACACGCTTCATGTGTCTCGGATTCGACAAATATTCACTACAGAGTTGTTAGCATGTGGATTAACAATCTTTCATCCACCATACAAGGCATAAATTCACCGAGAATCTATTCATCTGAGTTCGCAGTGTTTCCTAATTGCAGTTTCGAAAATCAGGCAGATTTCTCAGGAAAAATCTCTTGGAGTGTTTTCTAACCAAGAGAAATGTAATTTACATAAACTCTCTGGCCATGAAATTCCGTGTTCCGAACATGCTACTTGCATAATGAATTCGAAAAATATTCACTACAGATTTGTTAGCATGTGGATTACCGAACTTTCATCACAATAGATTGAAAATTGATACTTAGAAGTATTTTCTCAAATTTTGCAGTGTTTTCCAAACGCCAGTTTCAAAAATGAAGCATTTACTGCAGGAAAATTCTCTTGGAGAGAGTTCTACCCAATAGAGAAGTAATTTACATTGTTTCAGTCACCGTGAAATTCCATGTTAAAAACACGGTATATGCATCACGGATTAGAAAAAGATTCTTTAATATGTTGTGAAAATGTGGATTACCGAACTTTCTTTCAACATAAAGGCATATTTACACATAGAAATATTTACTCTCATTTTGAAGCATTCTCCAAATTTCAGATTCGATAATCATGCAATTTTCGCAGAAAAATTCTATTCTAGCTAGTTCTACCCAATAGAATTTTAATTTAAATTGTGTCATTACGGTGAAATTCCATTTCAAAAAGCGCTACATGTATCACGGTTTGAAAAATCATTACTACACTGTTATTAACATGTGGATTACCGGACTTTCATTCACCATTCAATGCATATTGACACTTAGAAGCATTTTCTAAGATTTCACAGGGTTCTCCTAATGGCAGTTTTGAAAATGAGGCACATTGCGCAGAAAAATTCTCTTCAAGCGAGTTCTACCCAATAGACATGTAATTTACATTGTTTCCTTCAATATGACACACTGTATTCCGTACACGTTACATGCATCATGAATTCGACAAACATTCTCTAATGAGTGTGAGCATGTGGATTACCAAACTTTCATCCACCATACAAGGCATATTTATCCCTAGATGTTGTTATTCTGATTTCGCAGGTTTTCCCTAACATCCACTTCCGAAAATCATGAAATTTTCGCAGAAAAATTCAATTCAAGCGAGTTCTATCCAGTAGAATTATTATTTTCCGAGTTTCACTCACTGAGACATTCCGTGTTCAAAAAACGTTACATTAATCACGGCTTCGACAAACATTATTTATTAACCGTGAGCATGTGGATTACCGATGTTTCAACCACAATACAAGGCATATTTACACCTAGAAATATTTACTTAGATTTCACAGATTTTTCCTAAATTCAGTTACGAATATCAGGCAGTTTTCGCAGAAAAATTCTCTTGCTGCATGTTCGATCCAATACACATCCCATTTCCATAGATACCGTCACCGTAACATTCCGTGTTCCGAAAAAGGTACATGCACCATGGATTCAACAAATATTCACTGCTGAGTTGATAGAATGTGAATTACACATCTTTAATAAACCATTGAAGACATATTGTCACCTTAAAGCTTTTGCTCAGGTTTTGCAGTGTTTTCATAACACCAGTTTCCAAACAGAGGTAGATTTTACAGTAAAATGCTCCTGGATCGGGTTCTCACCAATAGATATGTAATTTACCTATTTTCCTTCAACGTGACATTCTGTGTACCGAACAAACTACATACATCACGGATTTGAGAAACTTTTTTAATGAGTTGTGTACATGTGTATTACAGATCTTTCATCCACCATACAAGGCATATTTACACCTAGAAACGTTAACTCTGAGTTTGCAGCTTTTTCCTAATAGCAGTTTCAAAAATCAGGCAGTTTCCTAAGGAAAAATCTTTTTGAGCGTGTCTTATGCAAAAGATATGTAAATTATATAGATTCTCCCGCTGTGAAATTCCGTGTTTCGCCCACGCTACATGCAGATAGGATTCGACAAAAATACACTACAGAGTTGTTTGCATGTGGATTACAGGACTTTCATCACAATACAAGGCATATTGATTCTTAGAAACATTTTCTCTGATTTCACAGAGCTTTCCAAACGCCAGTTTCGAAACTGAGGCAGTTTTCACGGCAAAAAACTCTTGGAGCGTGTTCAAAACAATAGACATGTAATTTACATGGATTCGCTCACCGTGAAATTCCGTGTTCCGAACACGCTTCATGCATCTCGGATTCAAAAATTTTCACTACAGAGTTGTTAGCAAGTTGATTACTGCACTTTCATCCACCATACATGGCTTACTGACACTTTGAAGACTTTTCTCAGATTTCACAGTGTAGTTTTCATGTCAGGTTTGAAAATGAGGCAGATTTGGCAGGAAAATGCTCTTGGAGCGAGTTCTAACCAAAAGATATGTAATTTACCTAGTTTCACTCACCGTGATATTCCGTGTTCTGAACACGTTACATGCATCACGGATTCGACAAACATTCGTTAATGAGTTGTGAACATATGTATTACCGAACTTTCATCCACCTTACAATGCATATTTATACATAGAAATTATTTTCTGATTTAGTATATTTCTCCTAGTGTCAGTATTTAAATCATGCAGTTTTCACAGAAAAATCCTCTTGGAGCGAGTTCTACCCAATAGACATGCAATTTTCGTAGAACCCGCCATTGTGAAATTCCGTGATCCGAAAAAGATACATGCATCACGGTTTCGAAAAATATTCACTTCAGTCTTGTTAGCATAAAGATTACCGAACTTTCATCCACCATAAAAGCCATATTGACACTTTGAAGCATTTTCTCATATTTCAAAAGATTTTCCTAATGCCAGTTTTGAAAATGAGGCAGAATTCGCAGAAAAAGTTCTTGGAACGAGTTCTACCCGAGAGATCTATTTTACATAGATTCGCTTATTGTGATATTCTGTGTTCCCAACACGCTTCATGTGTCTCGGATTCGACAAATATTCACTACAGAGTTGTTAGCATGTGGATTAACAATCTTTCATCCACCATACAAGGCATAAATTCACCGAGAATCTATTCATCTGAGTTCGCAGTGTTTCCTAATTCCAGTTTCGAAAATCAGGCAGATTTCTCAGGAAAAATCTCTTGGAGTGTTTTCTAACCAAGAGAAATGTAATTTACATAAACTCTCTGGCCATGAAATTCCGTGTTCCGAACATGCTACTTGCATAATGAATTCGAAAAATATTCACTACAGATTTGTTAGCATGTGGATTACCGAACTTTCATCACAATAGATTGAAAATTGATACTTAGAAGTATTTTCTCAAATTTTGCAGTGTTTTCCAAACGCCAGTTTCAAAAATGAAGCATTTACTGCAGGAAAATTCTCTTGGAGAGAGTTCTACCCAATAGAGAAGTAATTTACATTGTTTCAGTCACCGTGAAATTCCATGTTAAAAACACGGTATATGCATCACGGATTAGAAAAAGATTCTTTAATATGTTGTGAAAATGTGGATTACCGAACTTTCTTCCAACATAAAGGCATATTTACACCTAGAAATATTTACTCTCATTTTGAAGCATTCTCCAAATTTCAGATTCGATAATCATGCAATTTTCGCAGAAAAATTCTATTCTAGCTAGTTCTACCCAATAGAATTTTAATTTAAATTGTGTCATTACGGTGAAATTCCATTTCAAAAAGCGCTACATGAATCACGGTTTGAAAAATCATTACTACACTGTTATTAACATGTGGATTACCGGACTTTCATTCACCATTCAATGCATATTGACACTTAGAAGCATTTTCTAAGATTTCACAGGGTTCTCCTAATGGCAGTTTTGAAAATGAGGCACATTGCGCAGAAAAATTCTCTTCAAGCGAGTTCTACCCAATAGACATGTAATTTACATTGTTTCCTTCAATATGACACACTGTATTCCGTACACGTTACATGCATCACGAATTCGACAAACATTCTCTAATGAGTGTGAGCATGTGGATTACCAAACTTTCATCCACCATACAAGGCATATTTATCCCTAGATGTTGTTATTCTGATTTCGCAGGTTTTCCCTAACATCCACTTCCGAAAATCATGAAATTTTCGCAGAAAAATTCAATTCAAGCGAGTTCTATCCAGTAGAATTGTTATTTTCCGAGTTTCACTCACTGAGACATTCCGTGTTCAAAAAACGTTACATTAATCACGGCTTCGACAAACATTATTTATTAACCGTGAGCATGTGGATTACCGATGTTTCAACCACAATACAAGGCATATTTACACCTAGAAATATTTACTTAGATTTCACAGATTTTTCCTAAATTCAGTTACGAATATCAGGCAGTTTTCGCAGAAAAATTCTCTTGCTGCATGTTCGATCCAATACACATCCCATTTCCATAGATACCGTCACCGTAACATTCCGTGTTCCGAAAAAGGTACATGCACCATGGATTCAACAAATATTCACTGCTGAGTTGATAGAATGTGAATTACACATCTTTAATAAACCATTGAAGACATATTGTCACCTTAAAGCTTTTGCTCAGGTTTTGCAGTGTTTTCATAACACCAGTTTCCAAACAGAGGTAGATTTTACAGTAAAATGCTCCTGGATCGGGTTCTCACCAATAGATATGTAATTTACCTATTTTCCTTCAACGTGACATTCCGTGTACCGAACAAACTACATACATCACGGATTTGAGAAACTTTTTTAATGAGTTGTGTACATGTGTATTACAGATCTTTCATCCACCATACAAGGCATATTTACACCTAGAAACGTTAACTCTGAGTTTGCAGCTTTTTCCTAATAGCAGTTTCAAAAATCAGGCAGTTTCCTAAGGAAAAATCTTTTTGAGCGTGTCTTATGCAAAAGATATGTAAATTATATAGATTCTCCCGCTGTGAAATTCCGTGTTTCGCCCACGCTACATGCAGATAGGATTCGACAAAAATACACTACAGAGTTGTTTGCATGTGGATTACAGGACTTTCATCACAATACAAGGCATATTGATTCTTAGAAACATTTTCTCTGATTTCACAGAGCTTTCCAAACGCCAGTTTCGAAACTGAGGCAGTTTTCACGGCAAAAAACTCTTGGAGCGTGTTCAAAACAATAGACATGTAATTTACATGGATTCGCTCACCGTGAAATTCCGTGTTCCGAACACGCTTCATGCATCTCGGATTCAAAAATTTTCACTACAGAGTTGTTAGCAAGTTGATTACTGCACTTTCATCCACCATACATGGCTTACTGACACTTTGAAGACTTTTCTCAGATTTCACAGTGTAGTTTTCATGTCAGGTTTGAAAATGAGGCAGATTTGGCAGGAAAATGCTCTTGGAGCGAGTTCTAACCAAAAGATATGTAATTTACCTAGTTTCACTCACCGTGATATTCCGTGTTCTGAACACGTTACATGCATCACGGATTCGACAAACATTCGTTAATGAGTTGTGAACATATGTATTACCGAACTTTCATCCACCTTACAATGCATATTTATACATAGAAATTATTTTCTGATTTAGTATATTTCTCCTAGTGTCAGTATTTAAATCATGCAGTTTTCACAGAAAAATCCTCTTGGAGCGAGTTCTACCCAATAGACATGCAATTTTCGTAGAACCCGCCATTGTGAAATTCCGTGATCCGAAAAAGATACATGCATCACGGTTTCGAAAAATATTCACTTCAGTCTTGTTAGCATAAAGATTACCGAACTTTCATCCACCATAAAAGCCATATTGACACTTTGAAGCATTTTCTCATATTTCAAAAGATTTTCCTAATGCCAGTTTTGAAAATGAGGCAGAATTCGCAGAAAAAGTTCTTGGAACGAGTTCTACCCGAGAGATCTATTTTACATAGATTCGCTTATTGTGATATTCTGTGTTCCCAACACGCTTCATGTGTCTCGGATTCGACAAATATTCACTACAGAGTTGTTAGCATGTGGATTAACAATCTTTCATCCACCATACAAGGCATAAATTCACCGAGAATCTATTCATCTGAGTTCGCAGTGTTTCCTAATTCCAGTTTCGAAAATCAGGCAGATTTCTCAGGAAAAATCTCTTGGAGTGTTTTCTAACCAAGAGAAATGTAATTTACATAAACTCTCTGGCCATGAAATTCCGTGTTCCGAACATGCTACTTGCATAATGAATTCGAAAAATATTCACTACAGATTTGTTAGCATGTGGATTACCGAACTTTCATCACAATAGATTGAAAATTGATACTTAGAAGTATTTTCTCAAATTTTGCAGTGTTTTCCAAACGCCAGTTTCAAAAATGAAGCATTTACTGCAGGAAAATTCTCTTGGAGAGAGTTCTACCCAATAGAGAAGTAATTTACATTGTTTCAGTCACCGTGAAATTCCATGTTAAAAACACGGTATATGCATCACGGATTAGAAAAAGATTCTTTAATATGTTGTGAAAATGTGGATTACCGAACTTTCTTCCAACATAAAGGCATATTTACACCTAGAAATATTTACTCTCATTTTGAAGCATTCTCCAAATTTCAGATTCGATAATCATGCAATTTTCGCAGAAAAATTCTATTCTAGCTAGTTCTACCCAATAGAATTTTAATTTAAATTGTGTCATTACGGTGAAATTCCATTTCAAAAAGCGCTACATGAATCACGGTTTGAAAAATCATTACTACACTGTTATTAACATGTGGATTACCGGACTTTCATTCACCATTCAATGCATATTGACACTTAGAAGCATTTTCTAAGATTTCACAGGGTTCTCCTAATGGCAGTTTTGAAAATGAGGCACATTGCGCAGAAAAATTCTCTTCAAGCGAGTTCTACCCAATAGACATGTAATTTACATTGTTTCCTTCAATATGACACACTGTATTCCGTACACGTTACATGCATCACGAATTCGACAAACATTCTCTAATGAGTGTGAGCATGTGGATTACCAAACTTTCATCCACCATACAAGGCATATTTATCCCTAGATGTTGTTATTCTGATTTCGCAGGTTTTCCCTAACATCCACTTCCGAAAATCATGAAATTTTCGCAGAAAAATTCAATTCAAGCGAGTTCTATCCAGTAGAATTGTTATTTTCCGAGTTTCACTCACTGAGACATTCCGTGTTCAAAAAACGTTACATTAATCACGGCTTCGACAAACATTATTTATTAACCGTGAGCATGTGGATTACCGATGTTTCAACCACAATACAAGGCATATTTACACCTAGAAATATTTACTTAGATTTCACAGATTTTTCCTAAATTCAGTTACGAATATCAGGCAGTTTTCGCAGAAAAATTCTCTTGCTGCATGTTCGATCCAATACACATCCCATTTCCATAGATACCGTCACCGTAACATTCCGTGTTCCGAAAAAGGTACATGCACCATGGATTCAACAAATATTCACTGCTGAGTTGATAGAATGTGAATTACACATCTTTAATAAACCATTGAAGACATATTGTCACCTTAAAGCTTTTGCTCAGGTTTTGCAGTGTTTTCATAACACCAGTTTCCAAACAGAGGTAGATTTTACAGTAAAATGCTCCTGGATCGGGTTCTCACCAATAGATATGTAATTTACCTATTTTCCTTCAACGTGACATTCCGTGTACCGAACAAACTACATACATCACGGATTTGAGAAACTTTTTTAATGAGTTGTGTACATGTGTATTACAGATCTTTCATCCACCATACAAGGCATATTTACACCTAGAAACGTTAACTCTGAGTTTGCAGCTTTTTCCTAATAGCAGTTTCAAAAATCAGGCAGTTTCCTAAGGAAAAATCTTTTTGAGCGTGTCTTATGCAAAAGATATGTAAATTATATAGATTCTCCCGCTGTGAAATTCCGTGTTTCGCCCACGCTACATGCAGATAGGATTCGACAAAAATACACTACAGAGTTGTTTGCATGTGGATTACAGGACTTTCATCACAATACAAGGCATATTGATTCTTAGAAACATTTTCTCTGATTTCACAGAACTTTCCAAACGCCAGTTTCGAAACTGAGGCAGTTTTCACGGCAAAAAACTCTTGGAGCGTGTTCAAAACAATAGACATGTAATTTACATGGATTCGCTCACCGTGAAATTCCGTGTTCCGAACACGCTTCATGCATCTCGGATTCAAAAATTTTCACTACAGAGTTGTTAGCAAGTTGATTACTGCACTTTCATCCACCATACATGGCTTACTGACACTTTGAAGACTTTTCTCAGATTTCACAGTGTAGTTTTCATGTCAGGTTTGAAAATGAGGCAGATTTGGCAGGAAAATGCTCTTGGAGCGAGTTCTAACCAAAAGATATGTAATTTACCTAGTTTCACTCACCGTGATATTCCGTGTTCTGAACACGTTACATGCATCACGGATTCGACAAACATTCTTTAATGAGTTGTGAACATATGTATTACCGAACTTTCATCCACCTTACAATGCATATTTATACATAGAAATTATTTTCTGATTTAGTATATTTCTCCTAGTGTCAGTATTTAAATCATGCAGTTTTCACAGAAAAATCCTCTTGGAGCGAGTTCTACCCAATAGACATGCAATTTTCGTAGAACCCGCCATTGTGAAATTCCGTGATCCGAAAAAGATACATGCATCACGGTTTCGAAAAATATTCACTTCAGTCTTGTTAGCATAAAGATTACCGAACTTTCATCCACCATAAAAGCCATATTGACACTTTGAAGCATTTTCTCATATTTCAAAAGATTTTCCTAATGCCAGTTTTGAAAATGAGGCAGAATTCGCAGAAAAAGTTCTTGGAACGAGTTCTACCCGAGAGATCTATTTTACATAGATTCGCTTATTGTGATATTCTGTGTTCCGAACACGCTTCATGTGTCTCGGATTCGACAAATATTCACTACAGAGTTGTTAGCATGTGGATTAACAATCTTTCATCCACCATACAAGGCATAAATTCACCGAGAATCTATTCATCTGAGTTCGCAGTGTTTCCTAATTCCAGTTTCGAAAATCAGGCAGATTTCTCAGGAAAAATCTCTTGGAGTGTTTTCTAACCAAGAGAAATGTAATTTACATAAACTCTCTGGCCATGAAATTCCGTGTTCCGAACATGCTACTTGCATAATGAATTCGAAAAATATTCACTACAGATTTGTTAGCATGTGGATTACCGAACTTTCATCACAATAGATTGAAAATTGATACTTAGAAGTATTTTCTCAAATTTTGCAGTGTTTTCCAAACGCCAGTTTCAAAAATGAAGCATTTACTGCAGGAAAATTCTCTTGGAGAGAGTTCTACCCAATAGAGAAGTAATTTACATTGTTTCAGTCACCGTGAAATTCCATGTTAAAAACACGGTATATGCATCACGGATTAGAAAAAGATTCTTTAATATGTTGTGAAAATGTGGATTACCGAACTTTCTTCCAACATAAAGGCATATTTACACCTAGAAATATTTACTCTCATTTTGAAGCATTCTCCAAATTTCAGATTCGATAATCATGCAATTTTCGCAGAAAAATTCTATTCTAGCTAGTTCTACCCAATAGAATTTTAATTTAAATTGTGTCATTACGGTGAAATTCCATTTCAAAAAGCGCTACATGTATCACGGTTAGAAAAATCATTACTACACTGTTATTAACATGTGGATTACCGGACTTTCATTCACCATTCAATGCATATTGACACTTAGAAGCATTTTCTAAGATTTCACAGGGTTCTCCTAATGGCAGCTTTGAAAATGAGGCACATTGCGCAGAAAAATTCTCTTCAAGCGAGTTCTACCCAATAGACATGTAATTTACATTGTTTCCTTCAATATGACACACTGTATTCCGTACACGTTACATGCATCACGAATTCGACAAACATTCTCTAATGAGTGTGAGCATGTGGATTACCAAACTTTCATCCACCATACAAGGCATATTTATCCCTAGATGTTGTTATTCTGATTTCGCAGGTTTTCCCTAACATCCACTTCCGAAAATCATGAAATTTTCGCAGAAAAATTCAATTCAAGCGAGTTCTATCCAGTAGAATTGTTATTTTCCGAGTTTCACTCACTGAGACATTCCGTGTTCAAAAAACGTTACATTAATCACGGCTTCGACAAACATTATTTATTAACCGTGAGCATGTGGATTACTGATGTTTCAACCACAATACAAGGCATATTTACACCTAGAAATATTTACTTAGATTTCACAGATTTTTCCTAAATTCAGTTACGAATATCAGGCAGTTTTCGCAGAAAAATTCTCTTGCTGCATGTTCGATCCAATACACATCCCATTTCCATAGATACCGTCACCGTAACATTCCGTGTTCCGAAAAAGGTACATGCACCATGGATTCAACAAATATTCACTGCTGAGTTGATAGAATGTGAATTACACATCTTTAATAAACCATTGAAGACATATTGTCACCTTAAAGCTTTTGCTCAGGTTTTGCAGTGTTTTCATAACACCAGTTTCCAAACAGAGGTAGATTTTACAGTAAAATGCTCCTGGATCGGGTTCTCACCAATAGATATGTAATTTACCTATTTTCCTTCAACGTGACATTCCGTGTACCGAACAAACTACATACATCACGGATTTGAGAAACTTTTTTAATGAGTTGTGTACATGTGTATTACAGATCTTTCATCCACCATACAAGGCATATTTACACCTAGAAACGTTAACTCTGAGTTTGCAGCTTTTTCCTAATAGCAGTTTCAAAAATCAGGCAGTTTCCTAAGGAAAAATCTTTTTGAGCGTGTCTTATGCAAAAGATATGTAAATTATATAGATTCTCCCGCTGTGAAATTCCGTGTTTCGCCCACGCTACATGCAGATAGGATTCGACAAAAATACACTACAGAGTTGTTTGCATGTGGATTACAGGACTTTCATCACAATACAAGGCATATTGATTCTTAGAAACATTTTCTCTGATTTCACAGAGCTTTCCAAACGCCAGTTTCGAAACTGAGGCAGTTTTCACGGCAAAAAACTCTTGGAGCGTGTTCAAAACAATAGACATGTAATTTACATGGATTCGCTCACCGTGAAATTCCGTGTTCCGAACACGCTTCATGCATCTCGGATTCAAAAATTTTCACTACAGAGTTGTTAGCAAGTTGATTACTGCACTTTCATCCACCATACATGGCTTACTGACACTTTGAAGACTTTTCTCAGATTTCACAGTGTAGTTTTCATGTCAGGTTTGAAAATGAGGCAGATTTGGCAGGAAAATGCTCTTGGAGCGAGTTCTAACCAAAAGATATGTAATTTACCTAGTTTCACTCACCGTGATATTCCGTGTTCTGAACACGTTACATGCATCACGGATTCGACAAACATTCGTTAATGAGTTGTGAACATATGTATTACCGAACTTTCATCCACCTTACAATGCATATTTATACATAGAAATTATTTTCTGATTTAGTATATTTCTCCTAGTGTCAGTATTTAAATCATGCAGTTTTCACAGAAAAATCCTCTTGGAGCGAGTTCTACCCAATAGACATGCAATTTTCGTAGAACCCGCCATTGTGAAATTCCGTGATCCGAAAAAGATACATGCATCACGGTTTCGAAAAATATTCACTTCAGTCTTGTTAGCATAAAGATTACCGAACTTTCATCCACCATAAAAGCCATATTGACACTTTGAAGCATTTTCTCATATTTCAAAAGATTTTCCTAATGCCAGTTTTGAAAATGAGGCAGAATTCGCAGAAAAAGTTCTTGGAACGAGTTCTACCCGAGAGATCTATTTTACATAGATTCGCTTATTGTGATATTCTGTGTTCCCAACACGCTTCATGTGTCTCGGATTCGACAAATATTCACTACAGAGTTGTTAGCATGTGGATTAACAATCTTTCATCCACCATACAAGGCATAAATTCACCGAGAATCTATTCATCTGAGTTCGCAGTGTTTCCTAATTCCAGTTTCGAAAATCAGGCAGATTTCTCAGGAAAAATCTCTTGGAGTGTTTTCTAACCAAGAGAAATGTAATTTACATAAACTCTCTGGCCATGAAATTCCGTGTTCCGAACATGCTACTTGCATAATGAATTCGAAAAATATTCACTACAGATTTGTTAGCATGTGGATTACCGAACTTTCATCACAATAGATTGAAAATTGATACTTAGAAGTATTTTCTCAAATTTTGCAGTGTTTTCCAAACGCCAGTTTCAAAAATGAAGCATTTACTGCAGGAAAATTCTCTTGGAGAGAGTTCTACCCAATAGAGAAGTAATTTACATTGTTTCAGTCACCGTGAAATTCCATGTTAAAAACACGGTATATGCATCACGGATTAGAAAAAGATTCTTTAATATGTTGTGAAAATGTGGATTACCGAACTTTCTTCCAACATAAAGGCATATTTACACCTAGAAATATTTACTCTCATTTTGAAGCATTCTCCAAATTTCAGATTCGATAATCATGCAATTTTCGCAGAAAAATTCTATTCTAGCTAGTTCTACCCAATAGAATTTTAATTTAAATTGTGTCATTACGGTGAAATTCCATTTCAAAAAGCGCTACATGAATCACGGTTAGAAAAATCATTACTACACTGTTATTAACATGTGGATTACCGGACTTTCATTCACCATTCAATGCATATTGACACTTAGAAGCATTTTCTAAGATTTCACAGGGTTCTCCTAATGGCAGTTTTGAAAATGAGGCACATTGCGCAGAAAAATTCTCTTCAAGCGAGTTCTACCCAATAGACATGTAATTTACATTGTTTCCTTCAATATGACACACTGTATTCCGTACACGTTACATGCATCACGAATTCGACAAACATTCTCTAATGAGTGTGAGCATGTGGATTACCAAACTTTCATCCACCATACAAGGCATATTTATCCCTAGATGTTGTTATTCTGATTTCGCAGGTTTTCCCTAACATCCACTTCCGAAAATCATGAAATTTTCGCAGAAAAATTCAATTCAAGCGAGTTCTATCCAGTAGAATTATTATTTTCCGAGTTTCACTCACTGAGACATTCCGTGTTCAAAAAACGTTACATTAATCACGGCTTCGACAAACATTATTTATTAACCGTGAGCATGTGGATTACCGATGTTTCAACCACAATACAAGGCATATTTACACCTAGAAATATTTACTTAGATTTCACAGATTTTTCCTAAATTCAGTTACGAATATCAGGCAGTTTTCGCAGAAAAATTCTCTTGCTGCATGTTCGATCCAATACACATCCCATTTCCATAGATACCGTCACCGTTACATTCCGTGTTCCGAAAAAGTTACATGCACCATGGATTCAACAAATATTCACTCCTGAGTTGTTAGAATGTGAATTACACATCTTTAATAAACCATTGAAGACATATTGTCACCTTAAAGCTTTTGCTCATGTTTTGCAGTGTTTTCATAACACCAGTTTCCAAACAGAGGTAGATTTTACAGTAAAATGCTCCTGGAGCGGGTTCTCACCAATAGATATGTAATTTACCTATTTTCCTTCAACGTGACATTCCGTGTACCGAACAAACTACATACATCACGGATTTGAGAAACTTTTTTAATGAGTTGTGTACATGTGTATTACAGATCTTTCATCCACCATACAAGGCATATTTACACCTAGAAACGTTAACTCTGAGTTTGCAGCTTTTTCCTAATAGCAGTTTCAAAAATCAGGCAGTTTACTAAGGAAAAATCTTTTTGAGCGTGTCTTATGCAATAGATATGAAAATTACATAGTTTATCCCGCTGTGAAATTCCGTGTTTCGCCCACGCTACATGCAGATAGGATTCGACAAAAATACACTACAGAGTTGTTTGCATGTGGATTACAGGACTTTCATCACAATACAAGGCATATTGATGTTAGAAACATTTTCTCTGATTTCACAGAGCTTTCCAAACGCCAGTTTCGAAACTGAGGCAGTTTTCACGGCAAAAAACTCTTGGAGCGTGTTCAAAACAATAGACATGTAATTTACATGGATTCGCTCACCGTGAAATTCCGTGTTCCGAACACGCTTCATGCATCTCGGATTCAAAAATTTTCACTACAGAGTTGTTAGCAAGTGGATTACTGCACTTTCATCCACCATACATGGCTTACTGACACTTTGAAGACTTTTCTCAGATTTCACAGAGTAGTTTTAGTGTCAGGTTTGAAAATGAGGCAGATTTGGCAGGAAAATGCTCTTGGAGCGAGTTCTAACCAAAAGATATGTAATTTACCTAGTTTCACTCACCGTGATATTCCGTGTTCTGAACACGTTACATGCATCACGGATTCGACAAACATTCTTTAATGAGTTGTGAACATGTGTATTACCGAACTTTCATCCACCTTACAATGCATTTTTATACATAGAAATTATTTTCTGATTTAGTATATTTCTCCTAGTGTCAGTTTTAAATCATGCAGTTTTCACAGAAAAATTCTCTTGGAGCGAGTTCTACCCAATAGACATGCAGTTTACGTAGAACCCGTCACCGTGAAATTCCGTGATCCGAAAAAGATACATGCATCACGGTTTCGAAAAATATTCACTTCAGACTTGTTAGCATAAAGATTACCGAACTTTCATCCACCATAAAAGCCATATTGACACTTTGAAGCATTTTCTCATATTTCAAAAGATTTTCCTAATGCCAGTTTTGAAAATGAGGCAGAATTCGCAGAAAAAGTTCTTGGAACGAGTTCTACCCGAGAGATCTATTTTACATAGATTCGCTTACTGTGATATTCTGTGTTCCGAACACGCTTCATGTGTCTCGGATTCGACAAATATTCACTACAGAGTTGTTAGCATGTGGGTTAACGATCTTTCATCCACCATACAAGGCATAAATTCACCGAGAATCTATTCATCTGAGTTCGCAGTGTTTCCTAATTCCAGTTTCGAAAATCAGGCAGATTTCTCAGGAAAAATCTCTTGGAGTGTTTTCTAACCAAGAGAAATGTAATTTACATAAACTCTCTGGCCATGAAATTCCGTGTTCCGAACATGCTACTTGCATAATGAATTCGAAAAATATTCACTACAGATTTGTTAGCATGTGGATTACCGAACTTTCATCACAATAGATTGAAAATTGATACTTAGAAGTATTTTCTCAAATTTTGCAGTGTTTTCCAAACGCCAGTTTCAAAAATGAAGCATTTACTGCAGGAAAATTCTCTTGGAGAGAGTTCTACCCAATAGAGAAGTAATTTACATTGTTTCAGTCACCGTGAAATTCCATGTTAAAAACACGGTATATGCATCACGGATTAGAAAAAGCTTCTTTAATATGTTGTGAAAATGTGGATTACCGAACTTTCTTCCAACATAAAGGCATATTTACACCTAGAAATATTTACTCTCATTTTGAAGCATTCTCCAAATTTCAGATTCGATAATCATGCAATTTTCGCAGAAAAATTCTATTCTAGCTAGTTCTACCCAATAGAATTTTAATTTAAATTGTGTCATTACGGTGAAATTCCATTTCAAAAAGCGCTACATGAATCACGGTTTGAAAAATCATTACTACACTGTTATTAACATGTGGATTACCGGACTTTCATTCACCATTCAATGCATATTGACACTTAGAAGCATTTTCTAAGATTTCACAGGGTTCTCCTAATGGCAGTTTTGAAAATGAGGCACATTGCGCAGAAAAATTCTCTTCAAGCGAGTTCTACCCAATAGACATGTAATTTACATTGTTTCCTTCAATATGACACACTGTATTCCGTACACGTTACATGCATCACGAATTCGACAAACATTCTCTAATGAGTGTGAGCATGTGGATTACCAAACTTTCATCCACCATACAAGGCATATTTATCCCTAGATGTTGTTATTCTGATTTCGCAGGTTTTCCCTAACATCCACTTCCGAAAATCATGAAATTTTCGCAGAAAAATTCAATTCAAGCGAGTTCTATCCAGTAGAATTGTTATTTTCCGAGTTTCACTCACTGAGACATTCCGTGTTCAAAAAACGTTACATTAATCACGGCTTCGACAAACATTATTTATTAACCGTGAGCATGTGGATTACCGATGTTTCAACCACAATACAAGGCATATTTACACCTAGAAATATTTACTTAGATTTCACAGATTTTTCCTAAATTCAGTTACGAATATCAGGCAGTTTTCGCAGAAAAATTCTCTTGCTGCATGTTCGATCCAATACACATCCCATTTCCATAGATACCGTCACCGTAACATTCCGTGTTCCGAAAAAGGTACATGCACCATGGATTCAACAAATATTCACTGCTGAGTTGATAGAATGTGAATTACACATCTTTAATAAACCATTGAAGACATATTGTCACCTTAAAGCTTTTGCTCAGGTTTTGCAGTGTTTTCATAACACCAGTTTCCAAACAGAGGTAGATTTTACAGTAAAATGCTCCTGGATCGGGTTCTCACCAATAGATATGTAATTTACCTATTTTCCTTCAACGTGACATTCCGTGTACCGAACAAACTACATACATCACGGATTTGAGAAACTTTTTTAATGAGTTGTGTACATGTGTATTACAGATCTTTCATCCACCATACAAGGCATATTTACACCTAGAAACGTTAACTCTGAGTTTGCAGCTTTTTCCTAATAGCAGTTTCAAAAATCAGGCAGTTTCCTAAGGAAAAATCTTTTTGAGCGTGTCTTATGCAAAAGATATGTAAATTATATAGATTCTCCCGCTGTGAAATTCCGTGTTTCGCCCACGCTACATGCAGATAGGATTCGACAAAAATACACTACAGAGTTGTTTGCATGTGGATTACAGGACTTTCATCACAATACAAGGCATATTGATTCTTAGAAACATTTTCTCTGATTTCACAGAGCTTTCCAAACGCCAGTTTCGAAACTGAGGCAGTTTTCACGGCAAAAAACTCTTGGAGCGTGTTCAAAACAATAGACATGTAATTTACATGGATTCGCTCACCGTGAAATTCCGTGTTCCGAACACGCTTCATGCATCTCGGATTCAAAAATTTTCACTACAGAGTTGTTAGCAAGTTGATTACTGCACTTTCATCCACCATACATGGCTTACTGACACTTTGAAGACTTTTCTCAGATTTCACAGTGTAGTTTTCATGTCAGGTTTGAAAATGAGGCAGATTTGGCAGGAAAATGCTCTTGGAGCGAGTTCTAACCAAAAGATATGTAATTTACCTAGTTTCACTCACCGTGATATTCCGTGTTCTGAACACGTTACATGCATCACGGATTCGACAAACATTCGTTAATGAGTTGTGAACATATGTATTACCGAACTTTCATCCACCTTACAATGCATATTTATACATAGAAATTATTTTCTGATTTAGTATATTTCTCCTAGTGTCAGTATTTAAATCATGCAGTTTTCACAGAAAAATCCTCTTGGAGCGAGTTCTACCCAATAGACATGCAATTTTCGTAGAACCCGCCATTGTGAAATTCCGTGATCCGAAAAAGATACATGCATCACGGTTTCGAAAAATATTCACTTCAGTCTTGTTAGCATAAAGATTACCGAACTTTCATCCACCATAAAAGCCATATTGACACTTTGAAGCATTTTCTCATATTTCAAAAGATTTTCCTAATGCCAGTTTTGAAAATGAGGCAGAATTCGCAGAAAAAGTTCTTGGAACGAGTTCTACCCGAGAGATCTATTTTACATAGATTCGCTTATTGTGATATTCTGTGTTCCCAACACGCTTCATGTGTCTCGGATTCGACAAATATTCACTACAGAGTTGTTAGCATGTGGATTAACAATCTTTCATCCACCATACAAGGCATAAATTCACCGAGAATCTATTCATCTGAGTTCGCAGTGTTTCCTAATTCCAGTTTCGAAAATCAGGCAGATATCTCAGGAAAAATCTCTTGGAGTGTTTTCTAACCAAGAGAAATGTAATTTACATAAACTCTCTGGCCATGAAATTCCGTGTTCCGAACATGCTACTTGCATAATGAATTCGAAAAATATTCACTACAGATTTGTTAGCATGTGGATTACCGAACTTTCATCACAATAGATTGAAAATTGATACTTAGAAGTATTTTCTCAAATTTTGCAGTGTTTTCCAAACGCCAGTTTCAAAAATGAAGCATTTACTGCAGGAAAATTCTCTTGGAGAGAGTTCTACCCAATAGAGAAGTAATTTACATTGTTTCAGTCACCGTGAAATTCCATGTTAAAAACACGGTATATGCATCACGGATTAGAAAAAGCTTCTTTAATATGTTGTGAAAATGTGGATTACCGAACTTTCTTCCAACATAAAGGCATATTTACACCTAGAAATATTTACTCTCATTTTGAAGCATTCTCCAAATTTCAGATTCGATAATCATGCAATTTTCGCAGAAAAATTCTATTCTAGCTAGTTCTACCCAATAGAATTTTAATTTAAATTGTGTCATTACGGTGAAATTCCATTTCAAAAAGCGCTACATGAATCACGGTTTGAAAAATCATTACTACACTGTTATTAACATGTGGATTACCGGACTTTCATTCACCATTCAATGCATATTGACACTTAGAAGCATTTTCTAAGATTTCACAGGGTTCTCCTAATGGCAGTTTTGAAAATGAGGCACATTGCGCAGAAAAATTCTCTTCAAGCGAGTTCTACCCAATAGACATGTAATTTACATTGTTTCCTTCAATATGACACACTGTATTCCGTACACGTTACATGCATCACGAATTCGACAAACATTCTCTAATGAGTGTGAGCATGTGGATTACCAAACTTTCATCCACCATACAAGGCATATTTATCCCTAGATGTTGTTATTCTGATTTCGCAGGTTTTCCCTAACATCCACTTCCGAAAATCATGAAATTTTCGCAGAAAAATTCAATTCAAGCGAGTTCTATCCAGTAGAATTGTTATTTTCCAAGTTTCACTCACTGAGACATTCCGTGTTCAAAAAACGTTACATTAATCACGGCTTCGACAAACATTATTTATTAACCGTGAGCATGTGGATTACTGATGTTTCAACCACAATACAAGGCATATTTACACCTAGAAATATTTACTTAGATTTCACAGATTTTTCCTAAATTCAGTTACGAATATCAGGCAGTTTTCGCAGAAAAATTCTCTTGCTGCATGTTCGATCCAATACACATCCCATTTCCATAGATACCGTCACCGTAACATTCCGTGTTCCGAAAAAGGTACATGCACCATGGATTCAACAAATATTCACTGCTGAGTTGATAGAATGTGAATTACACATCTTTAATAAACCATTGAAGACATATTGTCACCTTAAAGCTTTTGCTCAGGTTTTGCAGTGTTTTCATAACACCAGTTTCCAAACAGAGGTAGATTTTACAGTAAAATGCTCCTGGATCGGGTTCTCACCAATAGATATGTAATTTACCTATTTTCCTTCAACGTGACATTCCGTGTACCGAACAAACTACATACATCACGGATTTGAGAAACTTTTTTAATGAGTTGTGTACATGTGTATTACAGATCTTTCATCCACCATACAAGGCATATTTACACCTAGAAACGTTAACTCTGAGTTTGCAGCTTTTTCCTAATAGCAGTTTCAAAAATCAGGCAGTTTCCTAAGGAAAAATCTTTTTGAGCGTGTCTTATGCAAAAGATATGTAAATTATATAGATTCTCCCGCTGTGAAATTCCGTGTTTCGCCCACGCTACATGCAGATAGGATTCGACAAAAATACACTACAGAGTTGTTTGCATGTGGATTACAGGACTTTCATCACAATACAAGGCATATTGATTCTTAGAAACATTTTCTCTGATTTCACAGAGCTTTCCAAACGCCAGTTTCGAAACTGAGGCAGTTTTCACGGCAAAAAACTCTTGGAGCGTGTTCAAAACAATAGACATGTAATTTACATGGATTCGCTCACCGTGAAATTCCGTGTTCCGAACACGCTTCATGCATCTCGGATTCAAAAATTTTCACTACAGAGTTGTTAGCAAGTTGATTACTGCACTTTCATCCACCATACATGGCTTACTGACACTTTGAAGACTTTTCTCAGATTTCACAGTGTAGTTTTCATGTCAGGTTTGAAAATGAGGCAGATTTGGCAGGAAAATGCTCTTGGAGCGAGTTCTAACCAAAAGATATGTAATTTACCTAGTTTCACTCACCGTGATATTCCGTGTTCTGAACACGTTACATGCATCACGGATTCGACAAACATTCGTTAATGAGTTGTGAACATATGTATTACCGAACTTTCATCCACCTTACAATGCATATTTATACATAGAAATTATTTTCTGATTTAGTATATTTCTCCTAGTGTCAGTATTTAAATCATGCAGTTTTCACAGAAAAATCCTCTTGGAGCGAGTTCTACCCAATAGACATGCAATTTTCGTAGAACCCGCCATTGTGAAATTCCGTGATCCGAAAAAGATTCATGCATCACGGTTTCGAAAAATATTCACTTCAGTCTTGTTAGCATAAAGATTACCGAACTTTCATCCACCATAAAAGCCATATTGACACTTTGAAGCATTTTCTCATATTTCAAAAGATTTTCCTAATGCCAGTTTTGAAAATGAGGCAGAATTCGCAGAAAAAGTTCTTGGAACGAGTTCTACCCGAGAGATCTATTTTACATAGATTCGCTTATTGTGATATTCTGTGTTCCCAACACGCTTCATGTGTCTCGGATTCGACAAATATTCACTACAGAGTTGTTAGCATGTGGATTAACGATCTTTCATCCACCATACAAGGCATAAATTCACCGAGAATCTATTCATCTGAGTTCGCAGTGTTTCCTAATTCCAGTTTCGAAAATCAGGCAGATTTCTCAGGAAAAATCTCTTGGAGTGTTTTCTAACCAAGAGAAATGTAATTTACATAAACTCTCTGGCCATGAAATTCCGTGTTCCGAACATGCTACTTGCATAATGAATTCGAAAAATATTCACTACAGATATGTTAGCATGTGGATTACCGAACTTTCATCACAATAGATTGAAAATTGATACTTAGAAGTATTTTCTCAAATTTTGCAGTGTTTTCCAAACGCCAGTTTCAAAAATGAAGCATTTACTGCAGGAAAATTCTCTTGGAGAGAGTTCTACCCAATAGAGAAGTAATTTACATTGTTTCAGTCACCGTGAAATTCCATGTTAAAAACACGGTATATGCATCACGGATTAGAAAAAGCTTCTTTAATATGTTGTGAAAATGTGGATTACCGAACTTTCTTCCAACATAAAGGCATATTTACACCTAGAAATATTTACTCTCATTTTGAAGCATTCTCCAAATTTCAGATTCGATAATCATGCAATTTTCGCAGAAAAATTCTATTCTAGCTAGTTCTACCCAATAGAATTTTAATTTAAATTGTGTCATTACGGTGAAATTCCATTTCAAAAAGCGCTACATGAATCACGGTTTGAAAAATCATTACTACACTGTTATTAACATGTGGATTACCGGACTTTCATTCACCATTCAATGCATATTGACACTTAGAAGCATTTTCTAAGATTTCACAGGGTTCTCCTAATGGCAGTTTTGAAAATGAGGCACATTGCGCAGAAAAATTCTCTTCAAGCGAGTTCTACCCAATAGACATGTAATTTACATTGTTTCCTTCAATATGACACACTGTATTCCGTACACATTACATGCATCACGAACTCGACAAACATTCTCTAATGAGTGTGAGCATGTGGATTACCAAACTTTCATCCACCATACAAGGCATATTTATCCCTAGATGTTGTTATTCTGATTTCGCAGGTTTTCCCTAACATCCACTTCCGAAAATCATGAAATTTTCGCAGAAAAATTCAATTCAAGCGAGTTCTATCCAGTAGAATTATTATTTTCCGAGTTTCACTCACTGAGACATTCCGTGTTCAAAAAACGTTACATTAATCACGGCTTCGACAAACATTATTTATTAACCGTGAGCATGTGGATTACCGATGTTTCAACCACAATACAAGGCATATTTACACCTAGAAATATTTACTTAGATTTCACAGATTTTTCCTAAATTCAGTTACGAATATCAGGCAGTTTTCGCAGAAAAATTCTCTTGCTGCATGTTCGATCCAATACACATCCCATTTCCATAGATACCGTCACCGTTACATTCCGTGTTCCGAAAAAGTTACATGCACCATGGATTCAACAAATATTCACTCCTGAGTTGTTAGAATGTGAATTACACATCTTTAATAAACCATTGAAGACATATTGTCACCTTAAAGCTTTTGCTCATGTTTTGCAGTGTTTTCATAACACCAGTTTCCAAACAGAGGTAGATTTTACAGTAAAATGCTCCTGGAGCGGGTTCTCACCAATAGATATGTAATTTACCTATTTTCCTTCAACGTGACATTCCGTGTACCGAACAAACTACATACATCACGGATTTGAGAAACTTTTTTAATGAGTTGTGTACATGTGTATTACAGATCTTTCATCCACCATACAAGGCATATTTACACCTAGAAACGTTAACTCTGAGTTTGCAGCTTTTTCCTAATAGCAGTTTCAAAAATCAGGCAGTTTACTAAGGAAAAATCTTTTTGAGCGTGTCTTATGCAATAGATATGAAAATTACATAGTTTATCCCGCTGTGAAATTCCGTGTTTCGCCCACGCTACATGCAGATAGGATTCGACAAAAATACACTACAGAGTTGTTTGCATGTGGATTACAGGACTTTCATCACAATACAAGGCATATTGATGTTAGAAACATTTTCTCTGATTTCACAGAGCTTTCCAAACGCCAGTTTCGAAACTGAGGCAGTTTTCACGGCAAAAAACTCTTGGAGCGTGTTCAAAACAATAGACATGTAATTTACATGGATTCGCTCACCGTGAAATTCCGTGTTCCGAACACGCTTCATGCATCTCGGATTCAAAAATTTTCACTACAGAGTTGTTAGCAAGTGGATTACTGCACTTTCATCCACCATACATGGCTTACTGACACTTTGAAGACTTTTCTCAGATTTCACAGAGTAGTTTTAGTGTCAGGTTTGAAAATGAGGCAGATTTGGCAGGAAAATGCTCTTGGAGCGAGTTCTAACCAAAAGATATGTAATTTACCTAGTTTCACTCACCGTGATATTCCGTGTTCTGAACACGTTACATGCATCACGGATTCGACAAACATTCTTTAATGAGTTGTGAACATGTGTATTACCGAACTTTCATCCACCTTACAATGCATTTTTATACATAGAAATTATTTTCTGATTTAGTATATTTCTCCTAGTGTCAGTTTTAAATCATGCAGTTTTCACAGAAAAATTCTCTTGGAGCGAGTTCTACCCAATAGACATGCAGTTTACGTAGAACCCGTCACCGTGAAATTCCGTGATCCGAAAAAGATACATGCATCACGGTTTCGAAAAATATTCACTTCAGACTTGTTAGCATAAAGATTACCGAACTTTCATCCACCATAAAAGCCATATTGACACTTTGAAGCATTTTCTCATATTTCAAAAGATTTTCCTAATGCCAGTTTTGAAAATGAGGCAGAATTCGCAGAAAAAGTTCTTGGAACGAGTTCTACCCGAGAGATCTATTTTACATAGATTCGCTTACTGTGATATTCTGTGTTCCGAACACGCTTCATGTGTCTCGGATTCGACAAATATTCACTACAGAGTTGTTAGCATGTGGGTTAACGATCTTTCATCCACCATACAAGGCATAAATTCACCGAGAATCTATTCATCTGAGTTCGCAGTGTTTCCTAATTCCAGTTTCGAAAATCAGGCAGATTTCTCAGGAAAAATCTCTTGGAGTGTTTTCTAACCAAGAGAAATGTAATTTACATAAACTCTCTGGCCATGAAATTCCGTGTTCCGAACATGCTACTTGCATAATGAATTCGAAAAATATTCACTACAGATTTGTTAGCATGTGGATTACCGAACTTTCATCACAATAGATTGAAAATTGATACTTAGAAGTATTTTCTCAAATTTTGCAGTGTTTTCCAAATGCCAGTTTCAAAAATGAAGCATTTACTGCAGGAAAATTCTCTTGGAGAGAGTTCTACCCAATAGAGAAGTAATTTACATTGTTTCAGTCACCGTGAAATTCCATGTTAAAAACACGGTATATGCATCACGGATTAGAAAAAGCTTCTTTAATATGTTGTGAAAATGTGGATTACCGAACTTTCTTCCAACATAAAGGCATATTTACACCTAGAAATATTTACTCTCATTTTGAAGCATTCTCCAAATTTCAGATTCGATAATCATGCAATTTTCGCAGAAAAATTCTATTCTAGCTAGTTCTACCCAATAGAATTTTAATTTAAATTGTGTCATTACGGTGAAATTCCATTTCAAAAAGCGCTACATGTATCACGGTTAGAAAAATCATTACTACACTGTTATTAACATGTGGATTACCGGACTTTCATTCACCATTCAATGCATATTGACACTTAGAAGCATTTTCTAAGATTTCACAGGGTTCTCCTAATGGCAGTTTTGAAAATGAGGCACATTGCGCAGAAAAATTCTCTTCAAGCGAGTTCTACCCAATAGACATGTAATTTACATTGTTTCCTTCAATATGACACACTGTATTCCGTACACGTTACATGCATCACGAATTCGACAAACATTCTCTAATGAGTGTGAGCATGTGGATTACCAAACTTTCATCCACCATACAAGGCATATTTATCCCTAGATGTTGTTATTCTGATTTCGCAGGTTTTCCCTAACATCCACTTCCGAAAATCATGAAATTTTCGCAGAAAAATTCAATTCAAGCGAGTTCTATCCAGTAGAATTGTTATTTTCCGAGTTTCACTCACTGAGACATTCCGTGTTCAAAAAACGTTACATTAATCACGGCTTCGACAAACATTATTTATTAACCGTGAGCATGTGGATTACTGATGTTTCAACCACAATACAAGGCATATTTACACCTAGAAATATTTACTTAGATTTCACAGATTTTTCCTAAATTCAGTTACGAATATCAGGCAGTTTTCGCAGAAAAATTCTCTTGCTGCATGTTCGATCCAATACACATCCCATTTCCATAGATACCGTCACCGTAACATTCCGTGTTCCGAAAAAGGTACATGCACCATGGATTCAACAAATATTCACTGCTGAGTTGATAGAATGTGAATTACACATCTTTAATAAACCATTGAAGACATATTGTCACCTTAAAGCTTTTGCTCAGGTTTTGCAGTGTTTTCATAACACCAGTTTCCAAACAGAGGTAGATTTTACAGTAAAATGCTCCTGGATCGGGTTCTCACCAATAGATATGTAATTTACCTATTTTCCTTCAACGTGACATTCCGTGTACCGAACAAACTACATACATCACGGATTTGAGAAACTTTTTTAATGAGTTGTGTACATGTGTATTACAGATCTTTCATCCACCATACAAGGCATATTTACACCTAGAAACGTTAACTCTGAGTTTGCAGCTTTTTCCTAATAGCAGTTTCAAAAATCAGGCAGTTTCCTAAGGAAAAATCTTTTTGAGCGTGTCTTATGCAAAAGATATGTAAATTATATAGATTCTCCCGCTGTGAAATTCCGTGTTTCGCCCACGCTACATGCAGATAGGATTCGACAAAAATACACTACAGAGTTGTTTGCATGTGGATTACAGGACTTTCATCACAATACAAGGCATATTGATTCTTAGAAACATTTTCTCTGATTTCACAGAGCTTTCCAAACGCCAGTTTCGAAACTGAGGCAGTTTTCACGGCAAAAAACTCTTGGAGCGTGTTCAAAACAATAGACATGTAATTTACATGGATTCGCTCACCGTGAAATTCCGTGTTCCGAACACGCTTCATGCATCTCGGATTCAAAAATTTTCACTACAGAGTTGTTAGCAAGTTGATTACTGCACTTTCATCCACCATACATGGCTTACTGACACTTTGAAGACTTTTCTCAGATTTCACAGTGTAGTTTTCATGTCAGGTTTGAAAATGAGGCAGATTTGGCAGGAAAATGCTCTTGGAGCGAGTTCTAACCAAAAGATATGTAATTTACCTAGTTTCACTCACCGTGATATTCCGTGTTCTGAACACGTTACATGCATCACGGATTCGACAAACATTCGTTAATGAGTTGTGAACATATGTATTACCGAACTTTCATCCACCTTACAATGCATATTTATACATAGAAATTACTTTCTGATTTAGTATATTTCTCCTAGTGTCAGTATTTAAATCATGCAGTTTTCACAGAAAAATCCTCTTGGAGCGAGTTCTACCCAATAGACATGCAATTTTCGTAGAACCCGCCATTGTGAAATTCCGTGATCCGAAAAAGATACATGCATCACGGTTCCGAAAAATATTCACTTCAGTCTTGTTAGCATAAAGATTACCGAACTTTCATCCACCATAAAAGCCATATTGACACTTTGAAGCATTTTCTCATATTTCAAAAGATTTTCCTAATGCCAGTTTTGAAAATGAGGCAGAATTCGCAGAAAAAGTTCTTGGAACGAGTTCTACCCGAGAGATCTATTTTACATAGATTCGCTTATTGTGATATTCTGTGTTCCCAACACGCTTCATGTGTCTCGGATTCGACAAATATTCACTACAGAGTTGTTAGCATGTGGATTAACAATCTTTCATCCACCATACAAGGCATAAATTCACCGAGAATCTATTCATCTGAGTTCGCAGTGTTTCCTAATTCCAGTTTCGAAAATCAGGCAGATTTCTCAGGAAAAATCTCTTGGAGTGTTTTCTAACCAAGAGAAATGTAATTTACATAAACTCTCTGGCCATGAAATTCCGTGTTCCGAACATGCTACTTGCATAATGAATTCGAAAAATATTCACTACAGATTTGTTAGCATGTGGATTACCGAACTTTCATCACAATAGATTGAAAATTGATACTTAGAAGTATTTTCTCAAATTTTGCAGTGTTTTCCAAACGCCAGTTTCAAAAATGAAGCATTTACTGCAGGAAAATTCTCTTGGAGAGAGTTCTACCCAATAGAGAAGTAATTTACATTGTTTCAGTCACCGTGAAATTCCATGTTAAAAACACGGTATATGCATCACGGATTAGAAAAAGATTCTTTAATATGTTGTGAAAATGTGGATTACCGAACTTTCTTCCAACATAAAGGCATATTTACACCTAGAAATATTTACTCTCATTTTGAAGCATTCTCCAAATTTCAGATTCGATAATCATGCAATTTTCGCAGAAAAATTCTATTCTAGCTAGTTCTACCCAATAGAATTTTAATTTAAATTGTGTCATTACGGTGAAATTCCATTTCAAAAAGCGCTACATGAATCACGGTTTGAAAAATCATTACTACACTGTTATTAACATGTGGATTACCGGACTTTCATTCACCATTCAATGCATATTGACACTTAGAAGCATTTTCTAAGATTTCACAGGGTTCTCCTAATGGCAGTTTTGAAAATGAGGCACATTGCGCAGAAAAATTCTCTTCAAGCGAGTTCTACCCAATAGACATGTAATTTACATTGTTTCCTTCAATATGACACACTGTATTCCGTACACGTTACATGCATCACGAATTCGACAAACATTCTCTAATGAGTGTGAGCATGTGGATTACCAAACTTTCATCCACCATACAAGGCATATTTATCCCTAGATGTTGTTATTCTGATTTCGCAGGTTTTCCCTAACATCCACTTCCGAAAATCATGAAATTTTCGCAGAAAAATTCAATTCAAGCGAGTTCTATCCAGTAGAATTGTTATTTTCCGAGTTTCACTCACTGAGACATTCCGTGTTCAAAAAACGTTACATTAATCACGGCTTCGACAAACATTATTTATTAACCGTGAGCATGTGGATTACTGATGTTTCAACCACAATACAAGGCATATTTACACCTAGAAATATTTACTTAGATTTCACAGATTTTTCCTAAATTCAGTTACGAATATCAGGCAGTTTTCGCAGAAAAATTCTCTTGCTGCATGTTCGATCCAATACACATCCCATTTCCATAGATACCGTCACCGTAACATTCCGTGTTCCGAAAAAGGTACATGCACCATGGATTCAACAAATATTCACTGCTGAGTTGATAGAATGTGAATTACACATCTTTAATAAACCATTGAAGACATATTGTCACCTTAAAGCTTTTGCTCAGGTTTTGCAGTGTTTTCATAACACCAGTTTCCAAACAGAGGTAGATTTTACAGTAAAATGCTCCTGGATCGGGTTCTCACCAATAGATATGTAATTTACCTATTTTCCTTCAACGTGACATTCCGTGTACCGAACAAACTACATACATCACGGATTTGAGAAACTTTTTTAATGAGTTGTGTACATGTGTATTACAGATCTTTCATCCACCATACAAGGCATATTTACACCTAGAAACGTTAACTCTGAGTTTGCAGCTTTTTCCTAATAGCAGTTTCAAAAATCAGGCAGTTTCCTAAGGAAAAATCTTTTTGAGCGTGTCTTATGCAAAAGATATGTAAATTATATAGATTCTCCCGCTGTGAAATTCCGTGTTTCGCCCACGCTACATGCAGATAGGATTCGACAAAAATACACTACAGAGTTGTTTGCATGTGGATTACAGGACTTTCATCACAATACAAGGCATATTGATTCTTAGAAACATTTTCTCTGATTTCACAGAGCTTTCCAAACGCCAGTTTCGAAACTGAGGCAGTTTTCACGGCAAAAAACTCTTGGAGCGTGTTCAAAACAATAGACATGTAATTTACATGGATTCGCTCACCGTGAAATTCCGTGTTCCGAACACGCTTCATGCATCTCGGATTCAAAAATTTTCACTACAGAGTTGTTAGCAAGTTGATTACTGCACTTTCATCCACCATACATGGCTTACTGACACTTTGAAGACTTTTCTCAGATTTCACAGTGTAGTTTTCATGTCAGGTTTGAAAATGAGGCAGATTTGGCAGGAAAATGCTCTTGGAGCGAGTTCTAACCAAAAGATATGTAATTTACCTAGTTTCACTCACCGTGATATTCCGTGTTCTGAACACGTTACATGCATCACGGATTCGACAAACATTCGTTAATGAGTTGTGAACATATGTATTACCGAACTTTCATCCACCTTACAATGCATATTTATACATAGAAATTACTTTCTGATTTAGTATATTTCTCCTAGTGTCAGTATTTAAATCATGCAGTTTTCACAGAAAAATCCTCTTGGAGCGAGTTCTACCCAATAGACATGCAATTTTCGTAGAACCCGCCATTGTGAAATTCCGTGATCCGAAAAAGATACATGCATCACGGTTCCGAAAAATATTCACTTCAGTCTTGTTAGCATAAAGATTACCGAACTTTCATCCACCATAAAAGCCATATTGACACTTTGAAGCATTTTCTCATATTTCAAAAGATTTTCCTAATGCCAGTTTTGAAAATGAGGCAGAATTCGCAGAAAAAGTTCTTGGAACGAGTTCTACCCGAGAGATCTATTTTACATAGATTCGCTTATTGTGATATTCTGTGTTCCCAACACGCTTCATGTGTCTCGGATTCGACAAATATTCACTACAGAGTTGTTAGCATGTGGATTAACAATCTTTCATCCACCATACAAGGCATAAATTCACCGAGAATCTATTCATCTGAGTTCGCAGTGTTTCCTAATTCCAGTTTCGAAAATCAGGCAGATTTCTCAGGAAAAATCTCTTGGAGTGTTTTCTAACCAAGAGAAATGTAATTTACATAAACTCTCTGGCCATGAAATTCCGTGTTCCGAACATGCTACTTGCATAATGAATTCGAAAAATATTCACTACAGATTTGTTAGCATGTGGATTACCGAACTTTCATCACAATAGATTGAAAATTGATACTTAGAAGTATTTTCTCAAATTTTGCAGTGTTTTCCAAACGCCAGTTTCAAAAATGAAGCATTTACTGCAGGAAAATTCTCTTGGAGAGAGTTCTACCCAATAGAGAAGTAATTTACATTGTTTCAGTCACCGTGAAATTCCATGTTAAAAACACGGTATATGCATCACGGATTAGAAAAAGATTCTTTAATATGTTGTGAAAATGTGGATTACCGAACTTTCTTCCAACATAAAGGCATATTTACACCTAGAAATATTTACTCTCATTTTGAAGCATTCTCCAAATTTCAGATTCGATAATCATGCAATTTTCGCAGAAAAATTCTATTCTAGCTAGTTCTACCCAATAGAATTTTAATTTAAATTGTGTCATTACGGTGAAATTCCATTTCAAAAAGCGCTACATGAATCACGGTTTGAAAAATCATTACTACACTGTTATTAACATGTGGATTACCGGACTTTCATTCACCATTCAATGCATATTGACACTTAGAAGCATTTTCTAAGATTTCACAGGGTTCTCCTAATGGCAGTTTTGAAAATGAGGCACATTGCGCAGAAAAATTCTCTTCAAGCGAGTTCTACCCAATAGACATGTAATTTACATTGTTTCCTTCAATATGACACACTGTATTCCGTACACGTTACATGCATCACGAATTCGACAAACATTCTCTAATGAGTGTGAGCATGTGGATTACCAAACTTTCATCCACCATACAAGGCATATTTATCCCTAGATGTTGTTATTCTGATTTCGCAGGTTTTCCCTAACATCCACTTCCGAAAATCATGAAATTTTCGCAGAAAAATTCAATTCAAGCGAGTTCTATCCAGTAGAATTATTATTTTCCGAGTTTCACTCACTGAGACATTCCGTGTTCAAAAAACGTTACATTAATCACGGCTTCGACAAACATTATTTATTAACCGTGAGCATGTGGATTACCGATGTTTCAACCACAATACAAGGCATATTTACACCTAGAAATATTTACTTAGATTTCACAGATTTTTCCTAAATTCAGTTACGAATATCAGGCAGTTTTCGCAGAAAAATTCTCTTGCTGCATGTTCGATCCAATACACATCCCATTTCCATAGATACCGTCACCGTTACATTCCGTGTTCCGAAAAAGTTACATGCACCATGGATTCAACAAATATTCACTCCTGAGTTGTTAGAATGTGAATTACACATCTTTAATAAACCATTGAAGACATATTGTCACCTTAAAGCTTTTGCTCATGTTTTGCAGTGTTTTCATAACACCAGTTTCCAAACAGAGGTAGATTTTACAGTAAAATGCTCCTGGAGCGGGTTCTCACCAATAGATATGTAATTTACCTATTTTCCTTCAACGTGACATTCCGTGTACCGAACAAACTACATACATCACGGATTTGAGAAACTTTTTTAATGAGTTGTGTACATGTGTATTACAGATCTTTCATCCACCATACAAGGCATATTTACACCTAGAAACGTTAACTCTGAGTTTGCAGCTTTTTCCTAATAGCAGTTTCAAAAATCAGGCAGTTTACTAAGGAAAAATCTTTTTGAGCGTGTCTTATGCAATAGATATGAAAATTACATAGTTTATCCCGCTGTGAAATTCCGTGTTTCGCCCACGCTACATGCAGATAGGATTCGACAAAAATACACTACAGAGTTGTTTGCATGTGAATTACAGGACTTTCATCACAATACAAGGCATATTGATGTTAGAAACATTTTCTCTGATTTCACAGAGCTTTCCAAACGCCAGTTTCGAAACTGAGGCAGTTTTCACGGCAAAAAACTCTTGGAGCATGTTCAAAACGATAGACATGTAATTTACATGGATTCGCTCACCGTGAAATTCCGTGTTCCGAACACGCTTCATGCATCTCGGATTCAAAAATTTTCACTACAGAGTTGTTAGCAAGTGGATTACTGCACTTTCATCCACCATACATGGCTTACTGACACTTTGAAGACTTTTCTCAGATTTCACAGAGTAGTTTTAGTGTCAGGTTTGAAAATGAGGCAGATTTGGCAGGAAAATGCTCTTGGAGCGAGTTCTAACCAAAAGATATGTAATTTACCTAGTTTCACTCACCGTGATATTCCGTGTTCTGAACACGTTACATGCATCACGGATTCGACAAACATTCTTTAATGAGTTGTGAACATGTGTATTACCGAACTTTCATCCACCTTACAATGCATTTTTATACATAGAAATTATTTTCTGATTTAGTATATTTCTCCTAGTGTCAGTTTTAAATCATGCAGTTTTCACAGAAAAATCCTCTTGGAGCGAGTTCTACCCAATAGACATGCAGTTTACGTAGAACCCGTCACCGTGAAATTCCGTGATCCGAAAAAGATACATGCATCACGGTTTCGAAAAATATTCACTTCAGACTTGTTAGCATAAAGATTACCGAACTTTCATCCACCATAAAAGCCATATTGACACTTTGAAGCATTTTCTCATATTTCAAAAGATTTTCCTAATGCCAGTTTTGAAAATGAGGCAGAATTCGCAGAAAAAGTTCTTGGAACGAGTTCTACCCGAGAGATCTATTTTACATAGATACGCTTACTGTGATATTCTGTGTTCCGAACACGCTTCATGTGTCTCGGATTCGACAAATATTCACTACAGAGTTGTTAGCATGTGGGTTAACGATCTTTCATCCACCATACAAGGCATAAATTCACCGAGAATCTATTCATCTGAGTTCGCAGTGTTTCCTAATTCCAGTTTCGAAAATCAGGCAGATTTCTCAGGAAAAATCTCTTGGAGTGTTTTCTAACCAAGAGAAATGTAATTTACATAAACTCTCTGGCCATGAAATTCCGTGTTCCGAACATGCTACTTGCATAATGAATTCGAAAAATATTCACTACAGATTTGTTAGCATGTGGATTACCGAACTTTCATCACAATAGATTGAAAATTGATACTTAGAAGTATTTTCTCAAATTTTGCAGTGTTTTCCAAATGCCAGTTTCAAAAATGAAGCATTTACTGCAGGAAAATTCTCTTGGAGAGAGTTCTACCCAATAGAGAAGTAATTTACATTGTTTCAGTCACCGTGAAATTCCATGTTAAAAACACGGTATATGCATCACGGATTAGAAAAAGCTTCTTTAATATGTTGTGAAAATGTGGATTACCGAACTTTCTTCCAACATAAAGGCATATTTACACCTAGAAATATTTACTCTCATTTTGAAGCATTCTCCAAATTTCAGATTCGATAATCATGCAATTTTCGCAGAAAAATTCTATTCTAGCTAGTTCTACCCAATAGAATTTTAATTTAAATTGTGTCATTACGGTGAAATTCCATTTCAAAAAGCGCTACATGTATCACGGTTAGAAAAATCATTACTACACTGTTATTAACATGTGGATTACCGGACTTTCATTCACCATTCAATGCATATTGACACTTAGAAGCATTTTCTAAGATTTCACAGGGTTCTCCTAATGGCAGTTTTGAAAATGAGGCACATTGCGCAGAAAAATTCTCTTCAAGCGAGTTCTACCCAATAGACATGTAATTTACATTGTTTCCTTCAATATGACACACTGTATTCCGTACACGTTACATGCATCACGAATTCGACAAACATTCTCTAATGAGTGTGAGCATGTGGATTACCAAACTTTCATCCACCATACAAGGCATATTTATCCCTAGATGTTGTTATTCTGATTTCGCAGGTTTTCCCTAACATCCACTTCCGAAAATCATGAAATTTTCGCAGAAAAATTCAATTCAAGCGAGTTCTATCCAGTAGAATTGTTATTTTCCGAGTTTCACTCACTGAGACATTCCGTGTTCAAAAAACGTTACATTAATCACGGCTTCGACAAACATTATTTATTAACCGTGAGCATGTGGATTACTGATGTTTCAACCACAATACAAGGCATATTTACACCTAGAAATATTTACTTAGATTTCACAGATTTTTCCTAAATTCAGTTACGAATATCAGGCAGTTTTCGCAGAAAAATTCTCTTGCTGCATGTTCGATCCAATACACATCCCATTTCCATAGATACCGTCACCGTAACATTCCGTGTTCCGAAAAAGGTACATGCACCATGGATTCAACAAATATTCACTGCTGAGTTGATAGAATGTGAATTACACATCTTTAATAAACCATTGAAGACATATTGTCACCTTAAAGCTTTTGCTCAGGTTTTGCAGTGTTTTCATAACACCAGTTTCCAAACAGAGGTAGATTTTACAGTAAAATGCTCCTGGATCGGGTTCTCACCAATAGATATGTAATTTACCTATTTTCCTTCAACGTGACATTCCGTGTACCGAACAAACTACATACATCACGGATTTGAGAAACTTTTTTAATGAGTTGTGTACATGTGTATTACAGATCTTTCATCCACCATACAAGGCATATTTACACCTAGAAACGTTAACTCTGAGTTTGCAGCTTTTTCCTAATAGCAGTTTCAAAAATCAGGCAGTTTCCTAAGGAAAAATCTTTTTGAGCGTGTCTTATGCAAAAGATATGTAAATTATATAGATTCTCCCGCTGTGAAATTCCGTGTTTCGCCCACGCTACATGCAGATAGGATTCGACAAAAATACACTACAGAGTTGTTTGCATGTGGATTACAGGACTTTCATCACAATACAAGGCATATTGATTCTTAGAAACATTTTCTCTGATTTCACAGAGCTTTCCAAACGCCAGTTTCGAAACTGAGGCAGTTTTCACGGCAAAAAACTCTTGGAGCGTGTTCAAAACAATAGACATGTAATTTACATGGATTCGCTCACCGTGAAATTCCGTGTTCCGAACACGCTTCATGCATCTCGGATTCAAAAATTTTCACTACAGAGTTGTTAGCAAGTTGATTACTGCACTTTCATCCACCATACATGGCTTACTGACACTTTGAAGACTTTTCTCAGATTTCACAGTGTAGTTTTCATGTCAGGTTTGAAAATGAGGCAGATTTGGCAGGAAAATGCTCTTGGAGCGAGTTCTAACCAAAAGATATGTAATTTACCTAGTTTCACTCACCGTGATATTCCGTGTTCTGAACACGTTACATGCATCACGGATTCGACAAACATTCGTTAATGAGTTGTGAACATATGTATTACCGAACTTTCATCCACCTTACAATGCATATTTATACATAGAAATTATTTTCTGATTTAGTATATTTCTCCTAGTGTCAGTATTTAAATCATGCAGTTTTCACAGAAAAATCCTCTTGGAGCGAGTTCTACCCAATAGACATGCAATTTTCGTAGAACCCGCCATTGTGAAATTCCGTGATCCGAAAAAGATACATGCATCACGGTTTCGAAAAATATTCACTTCAGTCTTGTTAGCATAAAGATTACCGAACTTTCATCCACCATAAAAGCCATATTGACACTTTGAAGCATTTTCTCATATTTCAAAAGATTTTCCTAATGCCAGTTTTGAAAATGAGGCAGAATTCGCAGAAAAAGTTCTTGGAACGAGTTCTACCCGAGAGATCTATTTTACATAGATTCGCTTATTGTGATATTCTGTGTTCCCAACACGCTTCATGTGTCTCGGATTCGACAAATATTCACTACAGAGTTGTTAGCATGTGGATTAACAATCTTTCATCCACCATACAAGGCATAAATTCACCGAGAATCTATTCATCTGAGTTCGCAGTGTTTCCTAATTCCAGTTTCGAAAATCAGGCAGATTTCTCAGGAAAAATCTCTTGGAGTGTTTTCTAACCAAGAGAAATGTAATTTACATAAACTCTCTGGCCATGAAATTCCGTGTTCCGAACATGCTACTTGCATAATGAATTCGAAAAATATTCACTACAGATTTGTTAGCATGTGGATTACAGAACTTTCATCACAATAGATTGAAAATTGATACTTAGAAGTATTTTCTCAAATTTTGCAGTGTTTTCCAAACGCCAGTTTCAAAAATGAAGCATTTACTGCAGGAAAATTCTCTTGGAGAGAGTTCTACCCAATAGAGAAGTAATTTACATTGTTTCAGTCACCATGAAATTCCATGTTAAAAACACGGTATATGCATCACGGATTAGAAAAAGCTTCTTTAATATGTTGTGAAAATGTGGATTACCGAACTTTCTTCCAACATAAAGGCATATTTACACCTAGAAATATTTACTCTCATTTTGAAGCATTCTCCAAATTTCAGATTCGATAATCATGCAATTTTCGCAGAAAAATTCTATTCTAGCTAGTTCTACCCAATAGAATTTTAATTTAAATTGTGTCATTACGGTGAAATTCCATTTCAAAAAGCGCTACATGAATCACGGTTTGAAAAATCATTACTACACTGTTATTAACATGTGGATTACCGGACTTTCATTCACCATTCAATGCATATTGACACTTAGAAGCATTTTCTAAGATTTCACAGGGTTCTCCTAATGGCAGTTTTGAAAATGAGGCACATTGCGCAGAAAAATTCTCTTCAAGCGAGTTCTACCCAATAGACATGTAATTTACATTGTTTCCTTCAATATGACACACTGTATTCCGTACACGTTACATGCATCACGAATTCGACAAACATTCTCTAATGAGTGTGAGCATGTGGATTACCAAACTTTCATCCACCATACAAGGCATATTTATCCCTAGATGTTGTTATTCTGATTTTGCAGGTTTTCCCTAACATCCACTTCCGAAAATCATGAAATTTTCGCAGAAAAATTCAATTCAAGCGAGTTCTATCCAGTAGAATTATTATTTTCCGAGTTTCACTCACTGAGACATTCCGTGTTCAAAAAACGTTACATTAATCACGGCTTCGACAAACATTATTTATTAACCGTGAGCATGTGGATTACCGATGTTTCAACCACAATACAAGGCATATTTACACCTAGAAATATTTACTTAGATTTCACAGATTTTTCCTAAATTCAGTTACGAATATCAGGCAGTTTTCGCAGAAAAATTCTCTTGCTGCATGTTCGATCCAATACACATCCCATTTCCATAGATACCGTCACCGTTACATTCCGTGTTCCGAAAAAGTTACATGCACCATGGATTCAACAAATATTCACTCCTGAGTTGTTAGAATGTGAATTACACATCTTTAATAAACCATTGAAGACATATTGTCACCTTAAAGCTTTTGCTCATGTTTTGCAGTGTTTTCATAACACCAGTTTCCAAACAGAGGTAGATTTTACAGTAAAATGCTCCTGGATCGGGTTCTCACCAATAGATATGTAATTTACCTATTTTCCTTCAACGTGACATTCCGTGTACCGAACAAACTACATACATCACGGATTTGAGAAACTTTTTTAATGAGTTGTGTACATGTGTATTACAGATCTTTCATCCACCATACAAGGCATATTTACACCTAGAAACGTTAACTCTGAGTTTGCAGCTTTTTCCTAATAGCAGTTTCAAAAATCAGGCAGTTTACTAAGGAAAAATCTTTTTGAGCGTGTCTTATGCAATAGATATGAAAATTACATAGTTTATCCCGCTGTGAAATTCCGTGTTTCGCCCACGCTACATGCAGATAGGATTCGACAAAAATACACTACAGAGTTGTTTGCATGTGGATTACAGGACTTTCATCACAATACAAGGCATATTGATGTTAGAAACATTTTCTCTGATTTCACAGAGCTTTCCAAACGCCAGTTTCGAAACTGAGGCAGTTTTCACGGCAAAAAACTCTTGGAGCGTGTTCAAAACAATAGACATGTAATTTACATGGATTCGCTCACCGTGAAATTCCGTGTTCCGAACACGCTTCATGCATCTCGGATTCAAAAATTTTCACTACAGAGTTGTTAGCAAGTGGATTACTGCACTTTCATCCACCATACATGGCTTACTGACACTTTGAAGACTTTTCTCAGATTTCACAGAGTAGTTTTAGTGTCAGGTTTGAAAATGAGGCAGATTTGGCAGGAAAATGCTCTTGGAGCGAGTTCTAACCAAAAGATATGTAATTTACCTAGTTTCACTCACCGTGATATTCCGTGTTCTGAACACGTTACATGCATCACGGATTCGACAAACATTCTTTAATGAGTTGTGAACATGTGTATTACCGAACTTTCATCCACCTTACAATGCATTTTTATACATAGAAATTATTTTCTGATTTAGTATATTTCTCCTAGTGTCAGTTTTAAATCATGCAGTTTTCACAGAAAAATCCTCTTGGAGCGAGTTCTACCCAATAGACATGCAGTTTACGTAGAACCCATCACCGTGAAATTCCGTGATCCGAAAAAGATACATGCATCACGGTTTCGAAAAATATTCACTTCAGACTTGTTAGCATAAAGATTACCGAACTTTCATCCACCATAAAAGCCATATTGACACTTTGAAGCATTTTCTCATATTTCAAAAGATTTTCCTAATGCCAGTTTTGAAAATGAGGCAGAATTCGCAGAAAAAGTTCTTGGAACGAGTTCTACCCGAGAGATCTATTTTACATAGATTCGCTTACTGTGATATTCTGTGTTCCGAACACGCTTCATGTGTCTCGGATTCGACAAATATTCACTACAGAGTTGTTAGCATGTGGATTAACGATCTTTCATCCACCATACAAGGCATAAATACACCGAGAATCTATTCATCTGAGTTCGCAGTGTTTCCTAATTCCAGTTTCGAAAATCAGGCAGATTTCTCAGGAAAAATCTCTTGGAGTGTTTTCTAACCAAGAGAAATGTAATTTACATAAACTCTCTGGCCATGAAATTCCGTGTTCCGAACATGCTACTTGCATAATGAATTCGAAAAATATTCACTACAGATTTGTTAGCATGTGGATTACCGAACTTTCATCACAATAGATTGAAAATTGATACTTAGAAGTATTTTCTCAAATTTTGCAGTGTTTTCCAAACGCCAGTTTCAAAAATGAAGCATTTACTGCAGGAAAATTCTCTTGGAGAGAGTTCTACCCAATAGAGAAGTAATTTACATTGTTTCAGTCACCGTGAAATTCCATGTTAAAAACACGGTATATGCATCACGGATTAGAAAAAGCTTCTTTAATATGTTGTGAAAATGTGGATTACCGAACTTTCTTCCAACATAAAGGCATATTTACACCTAGAAATATTTACTCTCATTTTGAAGCATTCTCCAAATTTCAGATTCGATAATCATGCAATTTTCGCAGAAAAATTCTATTCTAGCTAGTTCTACCCAATAGAATTTTAATTTAAATTGTGTCATTACGGTGAAATTCCATTTCAAAAAGCGCTACATGAATCATGGTTTGAAAAATCATTACTACACTGTTATTAACATGTGGATTACCGGACTTTCATTCACCATTCAATGCATATTGACACTTAGAAGCATTTTCTAAGATTTCACAGGGTTCTCCTAATGGCAGTTTTGAAAATGAGGCACATTTCGCAGAAAAAAACTCTTCAAGCGTGTTCTACCCAATAGACATGTAACTTACATTGTTTCCTTCAATATGACACTCTGTATTCCGTACACGTTACATGCATCATGAATTCGACAAACATTCTCTAATGAGTGTGAGCATGTGGATTACCAAAATTTCATTCACCATACAAGGCATATTTACACCTAGATGTAGTTATTCTGATTTCGCAGGTTTTCCCTAACATCCACTTCTGAAAATCATGAAATTTTCGCAGAAAAATTCAATTCAATCGAGTTCTATCCAGTAGAATTATTATTTTCCGAGTTTCACTCACCGAGACATTTCGTGTTCAAAAAACGTTACATTAATCACGGCTTTGACAAACATTATTTAATGACCATGACCATCTGGATTACTGATGTTTCAACCACAATACAAGGCATATTGACACCTAGAAACATTTACTTAGATTTCGCAGATTTTTCCTAAATTCAGTTATGAAATTCAGGCAGTTTTCGCAGAAAAATTCTCTTGCTGCATGTTCGATCCAATAGACACCCCATTTACATAGATACCGTCACCGTAACATCCCGTGTTCCGAAAAATTTACATGCACCATGGATTCAACAAATATTCACTGCTGAGTTGTTAGAATGTGAATTACACATCTTTAAAAAACCATTGAAGACATATTGTCACCTTAAAGTTTTGCTCAGATTTTACAGTGTTTTCATAACACCAGTTTCCAAACAGAGGTTGATTTTACAGTAAAATGCTCTTGGAGCGGTTTCTCACCAATAGATATGTAATTTACATAGTTTCCATCAACGTGACATTCCATGTACTGAATACACTACATTCATCACGGATTTGAGAAACATTTTTAATGAGTTGTTTACATGTGTATTACAGAACTTTCATCCACCATACAAGGCATATTTACACCTAGAAACATTAACTATGAGTTTGCAGCTTTTTCCTAATAGCAGTTTCAAAATCAGGCAGTTTCCTAAGGAAAAAACTGTTGGAGCGTGTTCTACCCAATAGATATGTAAATTACATAGTTTATCCCGCTGTGAAATTCCGTGTTTCGCCCACGCTACATGCAGATAGGATTCGACAAAAATACACTACAGAGTTGTTTGCATGTGGATTACAGGACTTTCATCACAATACAAGGCATATTGATGTTAGAAACATTTTCTCTGATTTCACAGAGCTTTCCAAACGCCAGTTTCGAAACTGAGGCAGTTTTCACGGCAAAAAACTCTTGGAGCGTGTTCAAAACAATAGACATGTAATTTACATGGATTCGCTCACCGTGAAATTCCGTGTTCCGAACACGCTTCATGCATCTCGGATTCAAAAATTTTCACTACAGAGTTGTTAGCAAGTGGATTACTGCACTTTCATCCACCATACATGGCTTACTGACACTTTGAAGACTTTTCTCAGATTTCACAGAGTAGTTTTAGTGTCAGGTTTGAAAATGAGGCAGATTTGGCAGGAAAATGCTCTTGGAGCGAGTTCTAACCAAAAGATATGTAATTTACCTAGTTTCACTCACCGTGATATTCCGTGTTCTGAACACGTTACATGCATCACGGATTCGACAAACATTCTTTAATGAGTTGTGAACATGTGTATTACCGAACTTTCATCCACCTTACAATGCATTTTTATACATAGAAATTATTTTCTGATTTAGTATATTTCTCCTAGTGTCAGTTTTAAATCATGCAGTTTTCACAGAAAAATCCTCTTGGAGCGAGTTCTACCCAATAGACATGCAGTTTACGTAGAACCCATCACCGTGAAATTCCGTGATCCGAAAAAGATACATGCATCACGGTTTCGAAAAATATTCACTTCAGACTTGTTAGCATAAAGATTACCGAACTTTCATCCACCATAAAAGCCATATTGACACTTTGAAGCATTTTCTCATATTTCAAAAGATTTTCCTAATGCCAGTTTTGAAAATGAGGCAGAATTCGCAGAAAAAGTTCTTGGAACGAGTTCTACCCGAGAGATCTATTTTACATAGATTCGCTTACTGTGATATTCTGTGTTCCGAACACGCTTCATGTGTCTCGGATTCGACAAATATTCACTACAGAGTTGTTAGCATGTGGATTAACGATCTTTCATCCACCATACAAGGCATAAATACACCGAGAATCTATTCATCTGAGTTCGCAGTGTTTCCTAATTCCAGTTTCGAAAATCAGGCAGATTTCTCAGGAAAAATCTCTTGGAGTGTTTTCTAACCAAGAGAAATGTAATTTACATAAACTCTCTGGCCATGAAATTCCGTGTTCTGAACATGCTACTTGCATAATGAATTCGAAAAATATTCACTACAGATTTGTTAGCATGTGGATTACCGAACTTTCATCACAATAGATTGAAAATTGATACTTAGAAGTATTTTCTCAGATTTTGCAGTGTTTTCCAAACGCCAGTTTCAAAAATGAAGCATTTACTGCAGGAAAATTCTCTTGGAGAGAGTTCTACCCAATAGAGAAGTAATTTACATTGTTTCAGTCACCGTGAAATTCCATGTTAAAAACACGGTATATGCATCACGGATTAGAAAAAGCTTCTTTAATATGTTGTGAAAATGTGGATTACCGAACTTTCTTCCAACATAAAGGCATATTTACACCTAGAAATATTTACTCTCATTTTGAAGCATTCTCCAAATTTCAGATTCGATAATCATGCAATTTTCGCAGAAAAATTCTATTCTAGCTAGTTCTACCCAATAGAATTTTAATTTAAATTGTGTCATTACGGTGAAATTCCATTTCAAAAAGCGCTACATGAATCATGGTTTGAAAAATCATTACTACACTGTTATTAACATGTGGATTACCGGACTTTCATTCACCATTCAATGCATATTGACACTTAGAAGCATTTTCTAAGATTTCACAGGGTTCTCCTAATGGCAGTTTTGAAAATGAGGCACATTTCGCAGAAAAAAACTCTTCAAGCGTGTTCTACCCAATAGACATGTAACTTACATTGTTTCCTTCAATATGACACTCTGTATTCCGTACACGTTACATGCATCACGAATTCGACAAACATTCTCTAATGAGTGTGAGCATGTGGATTACCAAAATTTCATTCACCATACAAGGCATATTTACACCTAGATGTAGTTATTCTGATTTCGCAGGTTTTCCCTAACATCCACTTCTGAAAATCATGAAATTTTCGCAGAAAAATTCAATTCAATCGAGTTCTATCCAGTAGAATTATTATTTTCCGAGTTTCACTCACCGAGACATTTCGTGTTCAAAAAACGTTACATTAATCACGGCTTTGACAAACATTATTTAATGACCATGACCATCTGGATTACTGATGTTTCAACCACAATACAAGGCATATTGACACCTAGAAACATTTACTTAGATTTCGCAGATTTTTCCTAAATTCAGTTATGAAATTCAGGCAGTTTTCGCAGAAAAATTCTCTTGCTGCATGTTCGATCCAATAGACACCCCATTTACATAGATACCGTCACCGTAACATCCCGTGTTCCGAAAAATTTACATGCACCATGGATTCAACAAATATTCACTGCTGAGTTGTTAGAATGTGAATTACACATCTTTAAAAAACCATTGAAGACATATTGTCACCTTAAAATTTTGCTCAGATTTTACAGTGTTTTCATAACACCAGTTTCCAAACAGAGGTTGATTTTACAGTAAAATGCTCTTGGAGCGGTTTCTCACCAATAGATATGTAATTTACATAGTTTCCATCAACGTGACATTCCATGTACTGAATACACTACATTCATCACGGATTTGAGAAACATTTTTAATGAGTTGTTTACATGTGTATTACAGAACTTTCATCCACCATACAAGGCATATTTACACCTAGAAACATTAACTATGAGTTTGCAGCTTTTTCCTAATAGCAGTTTCAAAATCAGGCAGTTTCCTAAGGAAAAAACTGTTGGAGCGTGTTCTACCCAATAGATATGTAAATTACATAGATTCTCCCGCTGTGAAATTCCGTGTTTCGCACACGCTACATGCAGATAGGATTCGAAAAAATACACTACAGAATTGTTTGCATGTGGATTACAGTACTTTCATCACAATACAAGGCATATTGATGCTTAGAAGCATTTTCTCTGATTTCACAGAGATTTACAAACGACAGTTTCGAAACTGAGGCAGATTTCACGGCAAAAACCTCTTGGAGCGTGTACAAAACAATAGACATTTAATTTACATGGATTCGCACAGAATGAAATTCCGTGTTCCGAACACGCTTCATGCATCTCGGATTCAAAAATTTTCACTACAGAGTTGTTAGCAAGAGGAATACATCACTTTCATTGACCATAGATTGCTTACTGACTCTTTGAATACTTTTCTCAGAATTCACAGTTTAGTTTAAATGACAGGTTTGATAATGAGGCAGATTTGGCAGGAAAATGCTCTTGGAGCGAGTTCTAACCAAAAGATATGTAATATACCTAGGTTCACTCACCGTGACATTCCGTGTTCTGAACAAGTTACATGCATCACGGATTCGAAAAACATTCTTTAATGAGTTGTGAACATGTGTATTACTGAACTTTCATCCACCATACAATGCATAATTATACATAGAAAGTTTTTTCTGATTTAGTAGATTTCACTTAATGTCAGTTTTTAAATCATGCAGTTTTCGCAGAAAAATCCTCTTGGAGTGAGTTCTACCCAATAGACATTCAATTTACATAGAACCTGTCATCGTGAAATTCCGTGTTCTGAAAAATATACATGCATCACGGTTTCGACAAATATTCCCTACAGAGTTGTTAGCATAAGGATTAACGAACTTTCATCCACCATAAAAGCCATATTGACACTTTGAATCATTTTCTCATATTTCGAAAGTTTTTCCTAATGCCAGTTTTGAAAATGAGGCAGAATTCGCAGAAAAAGCTCTTGGAGCGTGTTCTACCCAAGTGACATGCATTTTACATAGATTCACTCACCGTGATATTCTGTGTCCCAAACACGCTCCATGTATCTCGGATTCGACAAATATTCACTACAGAGTTGTTAGCATGCAGATTACCGAACTTTCATCCACCCTAGAAGGCATATTTACACCGAGAATCTATTCATCTGAGTTCGCAGTGTTTTCCTAACGACAGTTTCAAAAATCCGGCAGATTTCTCAGGAAAAATTTCTTGGAGTGATTTCTAACCAAGAGAAATGTAATTTACATAATATCCCTGGCCATGAAATTCCGTGTTCCGAACATGCTACATGCATAATGGATTCGAAAAATATTCTCTACAGATTTGTTAGCATGTGGATTACCTAACTTTCATCACAATAGTTTGAATATTGATACTTAGAAGTATTTTCTCAGATTTTGCTGCGTTTTCCAAACGTCAGTTTAAAAAATAATGCAGTTTTCACAGAAAAATACTCTTGGAGCGACTTCTACCCAATAGAGGAGTAATTTACATTGTTTCAGTCACCGTGAAATTCCATGTTCCAAACACGGTATATGCATCACGGATTAGAAAAAGCTTCTTTAATATGTTGTGAAAATGTGGATTACCGAACTTTCTTCCAACATAAAGGCATATTTACACCTAGAAATATTTACTCTCATTTTGAAACATTCTCCAAATTTCAGATTCGATAATCATGCAATTTTCGCAGAAAAATTCTATTCTAGCTAGTTCTACCCAATAGAATTTTAATTTAAATTGTGTCATTACGGTGAAATTCCATTTCAAAAAGCGCTACATGAATCACGGTTTGAAAAATCATTACTACACTGTTATTAACATGTGGATTACCGGACTTTCATTCACCATTCAATGCATATTGACACTTAGAAGCATTTTCTAAGATTTCACAGGGTTCTCCTAATGGCAGTTTTGAAAATGAGGCACATTTCACAGAAAAAAACTCTTCAAGCGAGTTCTACCCAATAGACATGTAACTTACATTGTTTCCTTCAATATGACACACTGTATTCCGTACACGTTACATGCATCATGAATTCGACAAACATTCTCTAATGAGTGTGAGCATGTGGATTACCAAAATTTCATTCACCATACAAGGCATATTTATACCTAGATTTTGTTATTCTGATTTCGCAGGTTTTCCCTAACATCCACTTCCGAAAATCATGAAATTTTCGCAGAAAAATTCAATTCAATCGAGTTCTATCCAGTAGAATTGTTATTTCCCGAGTTTCACTCACCGAGACATTCCGTGTTCAAAAAACGTTACATTAATCACGGCTTTGACAAACATTATTTAATGACCGTGACCATGTGGATTACCGATGTTTCAACCACAATACAAGGCATATTTACACCTAGAAATATTTACTTAGATATCGCAGATTTTTCCTAAAATCAGTTATGAAAATCAGGCAGTTTTCGCAGAAAAATTCTCTTGCTGCATGTTCGATCCAATAGACACCCCATTTTCATAGATACCGTCACCGTAACATCCCGTGTTCCGAAAAAGTTACATGCACCATGGATTCAACAAATATTCACTGCTGAGTTGTTAGAATGTGAATTACACATGTTTAATAAACCATTGAAGACATATTGTCACCTTAAAATTTTGCTCAGATTTTGCAGTGTTTTCATAACACCAGTTTCCAAACAGAGGTAGATTTTACATTAAAATGCTCCTGGAGCGGTTTCTCACCAATAGATATGTAATTTACATAGTTTCCATCAACGTGACATTCCATGTACTGAATACACTACATTCATCACGGATTTGAGAAATATTTTTAATGAGTTGTGTACATGGGTATTACAGATCTTTCATCCACCATACAAGGCATATTTACACCTAGAAACATTAAATATGAGTTTGCAGCATTTTCCTAATAACAGTTTAAAAATCAGGCAGTTTCCTAAGGAAAGATCTTTTTGAGCGTGTCTTACGCAATACATACGTAAATTACATAGATTCTCCCGCTGTGAAATTCCGTGTTTCGCACACGCTACATGCAGATAGGATTCGAAACAAATACACTACAGAGTTGTTTGCATGTGGATTACAGGACTTTCATCACAATACAAGGCATATTGATGCTTAGAAGCATTTTCTCTGATTTCACAGAGCTTTCCAAACGCCAGTTTCGAAACTGAGGCAGTTTTCATGGAAAAAACCTCTTGGAGCGTGTTCAAAACTATAGACACATAACTTACATGGATTCGCTCACCGTGAAATTCCGTGTTCCGAACACGCTTCATGCATCTCGGATTCAAAAATTTTCACTACATAGTTGTTAGCAAGTGGATTACTGCACTTTCATCCACCATACATGGCTTACTGACACTTTGTAGACTTTTCTGAGATTTCACAGAGTAGTTTTAATGTCAGGTTTGAAAATGAGGCAGATTTGGCAGGAAAATGCTCTTGGAGCGAGTTCTAACCAAAAGATATGTAATTTACCTAGTTTCACTCACCGTGATATTCCGTGTTCTGAACACGTTACATGCATCACGGATTCGACAAACATTCTTTAATGAGTTGTGAACATGTGTAGTACCGAACTTTCATCCACCTTACAATGCATATTTATACATAGAAGGTTTTTTCTGATTTAGTAGATTTCACCTAATGTCAGTTTTTAAATCATGCAGTTTTCACAGAAAAATCCTCTTGGAGCGAGTTCTACCCAATAGACATTCAATGTACATAGAACCTGTCATCGTGAAATTCCGTGTTCAGAAAAAGCTACATGCATCACGGATTCGACAAATATTCACTATAGTGTTGTTAGCATAAGGATTAACGAACTTTCATCCACCATAAAAGCCATATTGACACTTTGAATCATTTTCTCATATTTCGAAAATTTTTCCTAATGCCAGTTTTGAAAATGAGGCAGAATTCGCAGAAAAAGCTCTTGGAGCGTGTTCTACCCAAGTGACATGCATTTTACATAGATTCGCTTACTGTGATATTCTGTGTTCCGAACACGCTTCATGTGTCTCGGATTCGACAAGTATTCACTACAGAGTTGTTAGCATGTGGATTAACGATCTTTCATCCACCATACAAGGCATAAATACACCGAGAATCTATTCATCTGAGTTCGCAGTGTTTCCTAATTCCAGTTTCGAAAATCAGGCAGATTTCTCAGGAAAAATCTCTTGGAGTGTTTTCTAACCAAGAGAAATGTAATTTACATAAACTCTCTGGCCATGAAATTCCGTGTTCTGAACATGCTACTTGCATAATGAATTCGAAAAATATTCACTACAGATTTGTTAGCATGTGGATTACCGAACTTTCATCACAATAGATTGAAAATTGATACTTAGAAGTATTTTCTCAAATTTTGCAGTGTTTTCCAAACGCCAGTTTCAAAAATGAAGCATTTACTGCAGGAAAATTCTCTTGGAGAGAGTTCTACCCAATAGAGAAGTAATTTACATTGTTTCAGTCACCGTGAAATTCCATGTTAAAAACACGGTATATGCATCACGGATTAGAAAAAGCTTCTTTAATATGTTGTGAAAATGTGGATTACCGAACTTTCTTCCAACATAAAGGCATATTTACACCTAGAAATATTTACTCTCATTTTGAAGCATTCTCCAAATTTCAGATTCGATAATCATGCAATTTTCGCAGAAAAATTCTATTCTAGCTAGTTCTACCCAATAGAATTTTAATTTAAATTGTGTCATTACGGTGAAATTCCATTTCAAAAAGCGCTACATGAATCACGGTTTGAAAAATCATTACTACACTGTTATTAACATGTGGATTACCGGACTTTCATTCACCATTCAATGCATATTGACACTTAGAAGCATTTTCTAAGATTTCACAGGGTTCTCCTAATGGCAGTTTTGAAAATGAGGCACATTTCGCAGAAAAAAACTCTTCAAGCGTGTTCTACCCAATAGACATGTAACTTACATTGTTTCCTTCAATATGACACTCTGTATTCCGTACACGTTACATGCATCACGAATTCGACAAACATTCTCTAATGAGTGTGAGCATGTGGATTACCAAAATTTCATTCACCATACAAGGCATATTTACACCTAGATGTAGTTATTCTGATTTCGCAGGTTTTCCCTAACATCCACTTCTGAAAATCATGAAATTTTCGCAGAAAAATTCAATTCAATCGAGTTCTATCCAGTAGAATTATTATTTTCCGAGTTTCACTCACCGAGACATTTCGTGTTCAAAAAACGTTACATTAATCACGGCTTTGACAAACATTATTTAATGACCATGACCATCTGGATTACTGATGTTTCAACCACAATACAAGGCATATTGACACCTAGAAACATTTACTTAGATTTCGCAGATTTTTCCTAAATTCAGTTATGAAATTCAGGCAGTTTTCGCAGAAAAATTCTCTTGCTGCATGTTCGATCCAATAGACACCCCATTTACATAGATACCGTCACCGTAACATCCCGTGTTCCGAAAAATTTACATGCACCATGGATTCAACAAATATTCACTGCTGAGTTGTTAGAATGTGAATTACACATCTTTAAAAAACCATTGAAGACATATTGTCACCTTAAAATTTTGCTCAGATTTTACAGTGTTTTCATAACACCAGTTTCCAAACAGAGGTTGATTTTACAGTAAAATGCTCTTGGAGCGGTTTCTCACCAATAGATATGTAATTTACATAGTTTCCATCAACGTGACATTCCATGTACTGAATACACTACATTCATCACGGATTTGAGAAACATTTTTAATGAGTTGTTTACATGTGTATTACAGAACTTTCATCCACCATACAAGGCATATTTACACCTAGAAACATTAACTATGAGTTTGCAGCTTTTTCCTAATAGCAGTTTCAAAATCAGGCAGTTTCCTAAGGAAAAAACTGTTGGAGCGTGTTCTACCCAATAGATATGTAAATTACATAGATTCTCCCGCTGTGAAATTCCGTGTTTCGCACACGCTACATGCAGATAGGATTCGAAAAAATACACTACAGAATTGTTTGCATGTGGATTACAGTACTTTCATCACAATACAAGGCATATTGATGCTTAGAAGCATTTTCTCTGATTTCACAGAGATTTACAAACGACAGTTTCGAAACTGAGGCAGATTTCACGGCAAAAACCTCTTGGAGCGGGTACAAAACAATAGACATTTAATTTACATGGATTCGCACAGAATGAAATTCCGTGTTCCGAACACGCTTCATGCATCTCGGATTCAAAAATTTTCACTACAGAGTTGTTAGCAAGAGGAATACATCACTTTCATTGACCATAGATTGCTTACTGACTCTTTGAATACTTTTCTCAGAATTCACAGTTTAGTTTAAATGACAGGTTTGATAATGAGGCAGATTTGGCAGGAAAATGCTCTTGGAGCGAGTTCTAACCAAAAGATATGTAATATACCTAGGTTCACTCACCGTGACATTCCGTGTTCTGAACAAGTTACATGCATCACGGATTCGAAAAACATTCTTTAATGAGTTGTGAACATGTGTATTACTGAACTTTCATCCACCATACAATGCATAATTATACATAGAAAGTTTTTTCTGATTTAGTAGATTTCACTTAATGTCAGTTTTTAAATCATGCAGTTTTCACAGAAAAATCCTCTTGGAGTGAGTTCTACCCAATAGACATTCAATTTACATAGAACCTGTCATCGTGAAATTCCGTGTTCTGAAAAATATACATGCATCACGGTTTCGACAAATATTCCCTACAGAGTTGTTAGCATAAGGATTAACGAACTTTCATCCACCATAAAAGCCATATTGACACTTTGAATCATTTTCTCATATTTCGAAAGTTTTTCCTAATGCCAGTTTTGAAAATGAGGCAGAATTCGCAGAAAAAGCTCTTGGAGCGTGTTCTACCCAAGTGACATGCATTTTACATAGATTCACTCACCGTGATATTCTGTGTCCCAAACACGCTCCATGTATCTCGGATTCGACAAATATTCACTACAGAGTTGTTAGCATGCAGATTACCGAACTTTCATCCACCCTAGAAGGCATATTTACACCGAGAATCTATTCATCTGAGTTCGCAGTGTTTTCCTAACGACAGTTTCAAAAATCCGGCAGATTTCTCAGGAAAAATTTCTTGGAGTGATTTCTAACCAAGAGAAATGTAATTTACATAATATCCCTGGCCATGAAATTCCGTGTTCCGAACATGCTACATGCATAATGGATTCGAAAAATATTCTCTACAGATTTGTTAGCATGTGGATTACCTAACTTTCATCACAATAGTTTGAATATTGATACTTAGAAGTATTTTCTCAGATTTTGCTGCGTTTTCCAAACGTCAGTTTAAAAAATAATGCAGTTTTCACAGAAAAATACTCTTGGAGCGACTTCTACCCAATAGAGGAGTAATTTACATTGTTTCAGTCACCGTGAAATTCCATGTTCCAAACACGGTATATGCATCACGGATTAGAAAAAGCTTCTTTAATATGTTGTGAAAATGTGGATTACCGAACTTTCTTCCAACATAAAGGCATATTTACACCTAGAAATATTTACTCTCATTTTGAAACATTCTCCAAATTTCAGATTCGATAATCATGCAATTTTCGCAGAAAAATTCTATTCTAGCTAGTTCTACCCAATAGAATTTTAATTTAAATTGTGTCATTACGGTGAAATTCCATTTCAAAAAGCGCTACATGAATCACGGTTTGAAAAATCATTACTACACTGTTATTAACATGTGGATTACCGGACTTTCATTCACCATTCAATGCATATTGACACTTAGAAGCATTTTCTAAGATTTCACAGGGTTCTCCTAATGGCAGTTTTGAAAATGAGGCACATTTCACAGAAAAAAACTCTTCAAGCGAGTTCTACCCAATAGACATGTAACTTACATTGTTTCCTTCAATATGACACACTGTATTCCGTACACGTTACATGCATCATGAATTCGACAAACATTCTCTAATGAGTGTGAGCATGTGGATTACCAAAATTTCATTCACCATACAAGGCATATTTATACCTAGATTTTGTTATTCTGATTTCGCAGGTTTTCCCTAACATCCACTTCCGAAAATCATGAAATTTTCGCAGAAAAATTCAATTCAATCGAGTTCTATCCAGTAGAATTGTTATTTCCCGAGTTTCACTCACCGAGACATTCCGTGTTCAAAAAACGTTACATTAATCACGGCTTTGACAAACATTATTTAATGACCGTGACCATGTGGATTACCGATGTTTCAACCACAATACAAGGCATATTTACACCTAGAAATATTTACTTAGATATCGCAGATTTTTCCTAAAATCAGTTATGAAAATCAGGCAGTTTTCGCAGAAAAATTCTCTTGCTGCATGTTCGATCCAATAGACACCCCATTTTCATAGATACCGTCACCGTAACATCCCGTGTTCCGAAAAAGTTACATGCACCATGGATTCAACAAATATTCACTGCTGAGTTGTTAGAATGTGAATTACACATGTTTAATAAACCATTGAAGACATATTGTCACCTTAAAATTTTGCTCAGATTTTGCAGTGTTTTCATAACACCAGTTTCCAAACAGAGGTAGATTTTACATTAAAATGCTCCTGGAGCGGTTTCTCACCAATAGATATGTAATTTACATAGTTTCCATCAACGTGACATTCCATGTACTGAATACACTACATTCATCACGGATTTGAGAAATATTTTTAATGAGTTGTGTACATGGGTATTACAGATCTTTCATCCACCATACAAGGCATATTTACACCTAGAAACATTAAATATGAGTTTGCAGCATTTTCCTAATAACAGTTTAAAAATCAGGCAGTTTCCTAAGGAAAGATCTTTTTGAGCGTGTCTTACGCAATACATACGTAAATTACATAGATTCTCCCGCTGTGAAATTCCGTGTTTCGCACACGCTACATGCAGATAGGATTCGAAACAAATACACTACAGAGTTGTTTGCATGTGGATTACAGGACTTTCATCACAATACAAGGCATATTGATGCTTAGAAGCATTTTCTCTGATTTCACAGAGCTTTCCAAACGCCAGTTTCGAAACTGAGGCAGTTTTCATGGAAAAAACCTCTTGGAGCGTGTTCAAAACTATAGACACATAACTTACATGGATTCGCTCACCGTGAAATTCCGTGTTCCGAACACGCTTCATGCATCTCGGATTCAAAAATTTTCACTACATAGTTGTTAGCAAGTGGATTACTGCACTTTCATCCACCATACATGGCTTACTGACACTTTGTAGACTTTTCTGAGATTTCACAGAGTAGTTTTAATGTCAGGTTTGAAAATGAGGCAGATTTGGCAGGAAAATGCTCTTGGAGCGAGTTCTAACCAAAAGATATGTAATTTACCTAGTTTCACTCACCGTGATATTCCGTGTTCTGAACACGTTACATGCATCACGGATTCGACAAACATTCTTTAATGAGTTGTGAACATGTGTAGTACCGAACTTTCATCCACCTTACAATGCATATTTATACATAGAAGGTTTTTTCTGATTTAGTAGATTTCACCTAATGTCAGTTTTTAAATCATGCAGTTTTCACAGAAAAATCCTCTTGGAGCGAGTTCTACCCAATAGACATTCAATGTACATAGAACCTGTCATCGTGAAATTCCGTGTTCAGAAAAAGCTACATGCATCACGGATTCGACAAATATTCACTATAGTGTTGTTAGCATAAGGATTAACGAACTTTCATCCACCATAAAAGCCATATTGACACTTTGAATCATTTTCTCATATTTCGAAAATTTTTCCTAATGCCAGTTTTGAAAATGAGGCAGAATTCGCAGAAAAAGCTCTTGGAGCGTGTTCTACCCAAGTGACATGCATTTTACATAGATTCGCTTACTGTGATATTCTGTGTTCCGAACACGCTTCATGTGTCTCGGATTCGACAAATATTCACTACAGAGTTGTTAGCATGTGGATTAACGATCTTTCATCCACCATACAAGGCATAAATACACCGAGAATCTATTCATCTGAGTTCGCAGTGTTTCCTAATTCCAGTTTCGAAAATCAGGCAGATTTCTCAGGAAAAATCTCTTGGAGTGTTTTCTAACCAAGAGAAATGTAATTTACATAAACTCTCTGGCCATGAAATTCCGTGTTCTGAACATGCTACTTGCATAATGAATTCGAAAAATATTCACTACAGATTTGTTAGCATGTGGATTACCGAACTTTCATCACAATAGATTGAAAATTGATACTTAGAAGTATTTTCTCAAATTTTGCAGTGTTTTCCAAACGCCAGTTTCAAAAATGAAGCATTTACTGCAGGAAAATTCTCTTGGAGAGAGTTCTACCCAATAGAGAAGTAATTTACATTGTTTCAGTCACCGTGAAATTCCATGTTAAAAACACGGTATATGCATCACGGATTAGAAAAAGCTTCTTTAATATGTTGTGAAAATGTGGATTACCGAACTTTCTTCCAACATAAAGGCATATTTACACCTAGAAATATTTACTCTCATTTTGAAGCATTCTCCAAATTTCAGATTCGATAATCATGCAATTTTCGCAGAAAAATTCTATTCTAGCTAGTTCTACCCAATAGAATTTTAATTTAAATTGTGTCATTACGGTGAAATTCCATTTCAAAAAGCGCTACATGAATCACGGTTTGAAAAATCATTACTACACTGTTATTAACATGTGGATTACCGGACTTTCATTCACCATTCAATGCATATTGACACTTAGAAGCATTTTCTAAGATTTCACAGGGTTCTCCTAATGGCAGTTTTGAAAATGAGGCACATTTCGCAGAAAAAAACTCTTCAAGCGTGTTCTACCCAATAGACATGTAACTTACATTGTTTCCTTCAATATGACACTCTGTATTCCGTACACGTTACATGCATCACGAATTCGACAAACATTCTCTAATGAGTGTGAGCATGTGGATTACCAAAATTTCATTCACCATACAAGGCATATTTACACCTAGATGTAGTTATTCTGATTTCGCAGGTTTTCCCTAACATCCACTTCTGAAAATCATGAAATTTTCGCAGAAAAATTCAATTCAATCGAGTTCTATCCAGTAGAATTATTATTTTCCGAGTTTCACTCACCGAGACATTTCGTGTTCAAAAAACGTTACATTAATCACGGCTTTGACAAACATTATTTAATGACCATGACCATCTGGATTACTGATGTTTCAACCACAATACAAGGCATATTGACACCTAGAAACATTTACTTAGATTTCGCAGATTTTTCCTAAATTCAGTTATGAAATTCAGGCAGTTTTCGCAGAAAAATTCTCTTGCTGCATGTTCGATCCAATAGACACCCCATTTACATAGATACCGTCACCGTAACATCCCGTGTTCCGAAAAATTTACATGCACCATGGATTCAACAAATATTCACTGCTGAGTTGTTAGAATGTGAATTACACATCTTTAAAAAACCATTGAAGACATATTGTCACCTTAAAATTTTGCTCAGATTTTACAGTGTTTTCATAACACCAGTTTCCAAACAGAGGTTGATTTTACAGTAAAATGCTCTTGGAGCGGTTTCTCACCAATAGATATGTAATTTACATAGTTTCCATCAACGTGACATTCCATGTACTGAATACACTACATTCATCACGGATTTGAGAAACATTTTTAATGAGTTGTTTACATGTGTATTACAGAACTTTCATCCACCATACAAGGCATATTTACACCTAGAAACATTAACTATGAGTTTGCAGCTTTTTCCTAATAGCAGTTTCAAAATCAGGCAGTTTCCTAAGGAAAAAACTGTTGGAGCGTGTTCTACCCAATAGATATGTAAATTACATAGATTCTCCCGCTGTGAAATTCCGTGTTTCGCACACGCTACATGCAGATAGGATTCGAAAAAATACACTACAGAATTGTTTGCATGTGGATTACAGTACTTTCATCACAATACAAGGCATATTGATGCTTAGAAGCATTTTCTCTGATTTCACAGAGATTTACAAACGACAGTTTCGAAACTGAGGCAGATTTCACGGCAAAAACCTCTTGGAGCGGGTACAAAACAATAGACATTTAATTTACATGGATTCGCACAGAATGAAATTCCGTGTTCCGAACACGCTTCATGCATCTCGGATTCAAAAATTTTCACTACAGAGTTGTTAGCAAGAGGAATACATCACTTTCATTGACCATAGATTGCTTACTGACTCTTTGAATACTTTTCTCAGAATTCACAGTTTAGTTTAAATGACAGGTTTGATAATGAGGCAGATTTGGCAGGAAAATGCTCTTGGAGCGAGTTCTAACCAAAAGATATGTAATATACCTAGGTTCACTCACCGTGACATTCCGTGTTCTGAACAAGTTACATGCATCACGGATTCGAAAAACATTCTTTAATGAGTTGTGAACATGTGTATTACTGAACTTTCATCCACCATACAATGCATAATTATACATAGAAAGTTTTTTCTGATTTAGTAGATTTCACTTAATGTCAGTTTTTAAATCATGCAGTTTTCGCAGAAAAATCCTCTTGGAGTGAGTTCTACCCAATAGACATTCAATTTACATAGAACCTGTCATCGTGAAATTCCGTGTTCTGAAAAATATACATGCATCACGGTTTCGACAAATATTCCCTACAGAGTTGTTAGCATAAGGATTAACGAACTTTCATCCACCATAAAAGCCATATTGACACTTTGAATCATTTTCTCATATTTCGAAAGTTTTTCCTAATGCCAGTTTTGAAAATGAGGCAGAATTCGCAGAAAAAGCTCTTGGAGCGTGTTCTACCCAAGTGACATGCATTTTACATAGATTCACTCACCGTGATATTCTGTGTCCCAAACACGCTCCATGTATCTCGGATTCGACAAATATTCACTACAGAGTTGTTAGCATGCAGATTACCGAACTTTCATCCACCCTAGAAGGCATATTTACACCGAGAATCTATTCATCTGAGTTCGCAGTGTTTTCCTAACGACAGTTTCAAAAATCCGGCAGATTTCTCAGGAAAAATTTCTTGGAGTGATTTCTAACCAAGAGAAATGTAATTTACATAATATCCCTGGCCATGAAATTCCGTGTTCCGAACATGCTACATGCATAATGGATTCGAAAAATATTCTCTACAGATTTGTTAGCATGTGGATTACCTAACTTTCATCACAATAGTTTGAATATTGATACTTAGAAGTATTTTCTCAGATTTTGCTGCGTTTTCCAAACGTCAGTTTAAAAAATAATGCAGTTTTCACAGAAAAATACTCTTGGAGCGACTTCTACCCAATAGAGGAGTAATTTACATTGTTTCAGTCACCGTGAAATTCCATGTTCCAAACACGGTATATGCATCACGGATTAGAAAAAGCTTCTTTAATATGTTGTGAAAATGTGGATTACCGAACTTTCTTCCAACATAAAGGCATATTTACACCTAGAAATATTTACTCTCATTTTGAAACATTCTCCAAATTTCAGATTCGATAATCATGCAATTTTCGCAGAAAAATTCTATTCTAGCTAGTTCTACCCAATAGAATTTTAATTTAAATTGTGTCATTACGGTGAAATTCCATTTCAAAAAGCGCTACATGAATCACGGTTTGAAAAATCATTACTACACTGTTATTAACATGTGGATTACCGGACTTTCATTCACCATTCAATGCATATTGACACTTAGAAGCATTTTCTAAGATTTCACAGGGTTCTCCTAATGGCAGTTTTGAAAATGAGGCACATTTCACAGAAAAAAACTCTTCAAGCGAGTTCTACCCAATAGACATGTAACTTACATTGTTTCCTTCAATATGACACACTGTATTCCGTACACGTTACATGCATCATGAATTCGACAAACATTCTCTAATGAGTGTGAGCATGTGGATTACCAAAATTTCATTCACCATACAAGGCATATTTATACCTAGATTTTGTTATTCTGATTTCGCAGGTTTTCCCTAACATCCACTTCCGAAAATCATGAAATTTTCGCAGAAAAATTCAATTCAATCGAGTTCTATCCAGTAGAATTGTTATTTCCCGAGTTTCACTCACCGAGACATTCCGTGTTCAAAAAACGTTACATTAATCACGGCTTTGACAAACATTATTTAATGACCGTGACCATGTGGATTACCGATGTTTCAACCACAATACAAGGCATATTTACACCTAGAAATATTTACTTAGATATCGCAGATTTTTCCTAAAATCAGTTATGAAAATCAGGCAGTTTTCGCAGAAAAATTCTCTTGCTGCATGTTCGATCCAATAGACACCCCATTTTCATAGATACCGTCACCGTAACATCCCGTGTTCCGAAAAAGTTACATGCACCATGGATTCAACAAATATTCACTGCTGAGTTGTTAGAATGTGAATTACACATGTTTAATAAACCATTGAAGACATATTGTCACCTTAAAATTTTGCTCAGATTTTGCAGTGTTTTCATAACACCAGTTTCCAAACAGAGGTAGATTTTACATTAAAATGCTCCTGGAGCGGTTTCTCACCAATAGATATGTAATTTACATAGTTTCCATCAACGTGACATTCCATGTACTGAATACACTACATTCATCACGGATTTGAGAAATATTTTTAATGAGTTGTGTACATGGGTATTACAGATCTTTCATCCACCATACAAGGCATATTTACACCTAGAAACATTAAATATGAGTTTGCAGCATTTTCCTAATAACAGTTTAAAAATCAGGCAGTTTCCTAAGGAAAGATCTTTTTGAGCGTGTCTTACGCAATACATACGTAAATTACATAGATTCTCCCGCTGTGAAATTCCGTGTTTCGCACACGCTACATGCAGATAGGATTCGAAACAAATACACTACAGAGTTGTTTGCATGTGGATTACAGGACTTTCATCACAATACAAGGCATATTGATGCTTAGAAGCATTTTCTCTGATTTCACAGAGCTTTCCAAACGCCAGTTTCGAAACTGAGGCAGTTTTCATGGAAAAAACCTCTTGGAGCGTGTTCAAAACTATAGACACATAACTTACATGGATTCGCTCACCGTGAAATTCCGTGTTCCGAACACGCTTCATGCATCTCGGATTCAAAAATTTTCACTACATAGTTGTTAGCAAGTGGATTACTGCACTTTCATCCACCATACATGGCTTACTGACACTTTGTAGACTTTTCTGAGATTTCACAGAGTAGTTTTAATGTCAGGTTTGAAAATGAGGCAGATTTGGCAGGAAAATGCTCTTGGAGCGAGTTCTAACCAAAAGATATGTAATTTACCTAGTTTCACTCACCGTGATATTCCGTGTTCTGAACACGTTACATGCATCACGGATTCGACAAACATTCTTTAATGAGTTGTGAACATGTGTAGTACCGAACTTTCATCCACCTTACAATGCATATTTATACATAGAAGGTTTTTTCTGATTTAGTAGATTTCACCTAATGTCAGTTTTTAAATCATGCAGTTTTCACAGAAAAATCCTCTTGGAGCGAGTTCTACCCAATAGACATTCAATGTACATAGAACCTGTCATCGTGAAATTCCGTGTTCAGAAAAAGCTACATGCATCACGGATTCGACAAATATTCACTATAGTGTTGTTAGCATAAGGATTAACGAACTTTCATCCACCATAAAAGCCATATTGACACTTTGAATCATTTTCTCATATTTCGAAAATTTTTCCTAATGCCAGTTTTGAAAATGAGGCAGAATTCGCAGAAAAAGCTCTTGGAGCGTGTTCTACCCAAGTGACATGCATTTTACATAGATTCGCTTACTGTGATATTCTGTGTTCCGAACACGCTTCATGTGTCTCGGATTCGACAAATATTCACTACAGAGTTGTTAGCATGTGGATTAACGATCTTTCATCCACCATACAAGGCATAAATACACCGAGAATCTATTCATCTGAGTTCGCAGTGTTTCCTAATTCCAGTTTCGAAAATCAGGCAGATTTCTCAGGAAAAATCTCTTGGAGTGTTTTCTAACCAAGAGAAATGTAATTTACATAAACTCTCTGGCCATGAAATTCCGTGTTCTGAACATGCTACTTGCATAATGAATTCGAAAAATATTCACTACAGATTTGTTAGCATGTGGATTACCGAACTTTCATCACAATAGATTGAAAATTGATACTTAGAAGTATTTTCTCAAATTTTGCAGTGTTTTCCAAACGCCAGTTTCAAAAATGAAGCATTTACTGCAGGAAAATTCTCTTGGAGAGAGTTCTACCCAATAGAGAAGTAATTTACATTGTTTCAGTCACCGTGAAATTCCATGTTAAAAACACGGTATATGCATCACGGATTAGAAAAAGCTTCTTTAATATGTTGTGAAAATGTGGATTACCGAACTTTCTTCCAACATAAAGGCATATTTACACCTAGAAATATTTACTCTCATTTTGAAGCATTCTCCAAATTTCAGATTCGATAATCATGCAATTTTCGCAGAAAAATTCTATTCTAGCTAGTTCTACCCAATAGAATTTTAATTTAAATTGTGTCATTACGGTGAAATTCCATTTCAAAAAGCGCTACATGAATCACGGTTTGAAAAATCATTACTACACTGTTATTAACATGTGGATTACCGGACTTTCATTCACCATTCAATGCATATTGACACTTAGAAGCATTTTCTAAGATTTCACAGGGTTCTCCTAATGGCAGTTTTGAAAATGAGGCACATTTCGCAGAAAAAAACTCTTCAAGCGTGTTCTACCCAATAGACATGTAACTTACATTGTTTCCTTCAATATGACACTCTGTATTCCGTACACGTTACATGCATCACGAATTCGACAAACATTCTCTAATGAGTGTGAGCATGTGGATTACCAAAATTTCATTCACCATACAAGGCATATTTACACCTAGATGTAGTTATTCTGATTTCGCAGGTTTTCCCTAACATCCACTTCTGAAAATCATGAAATTTTCGCAGAAAAATTCAATTCAATCGAGTTCTATCCAGTAGAATTATTATTTTCCGAGTTTCACTCACCGAGACATTTCGTGTTCAAAAAACGTTACATTAATCACGGCTTTGACAAACATTATTTAATGACCATGACCATCTGGATTACTGATGTTTCAACCACAATACAAGGCATATTGACACCTAGAAACATTTACTTAGATTTCGCAGATTTTTCCTAAATTCAGTTATGAAATTCAGGCAGTTTTCGCAGAAAAATTCTCTTGCTGCATGTTCGATCCAATAGACACCCCATTTACATAGATACCGTCACCGTAACATCCCGTGTTCCGAAAAATTTACATGCACCATGGATTCAACAAATATTCACTGCTGAGTTGTTAGAATGTGAATTACACATCTTTAAAAAACCATTGAAGACATATTGTCACCTTAAAATTTTGCTCAGATTTTACAGTGTTTTCATAACACCAGTTTCCAAACAGAGGTTGATTTTACAGTAAAATGCTCTTGGAGCGGTTTCTCACCAATAGATATGTAATTTACATAGTTTCCATCAACGTGACATTCCATGTACTGAATACACTACATTCATCACGGATTTGAGAAACATTTTTAATGAGTTGTTTACATGTGTATTACAGAACTTTCATCCACCATACAAGGCATATTTACACCTAGAAACATTAACTATGAGTTTGCAGCTTTTTCCTAATAGCAGTTTCAAAATCAGGCAGTTTCCTAAGGAAAAAACTGTTGGAGCGTGTTCTACCCAATAGATATGTAAATTACATAGATTCTCCCGCTGTGAAATTCCGTGTTTCGCACACGCTACATGCAGATAGGATTCGAAAAAATACACTACAGAATTGTTTGCATGTGGATTACAGTACTTTCATCACAATACAAGGCATATTGATGCTTAGAAGCATTTTCTCTGATTTCACAGAGATTTACAAACGACAGTTTCGAAACTGAGGCAGATTTCACGGCAAAAACCTCTTGGAGCGGGTACAAAACAATAGACATTTAATTTACATGGATTCGCACAGAATGAAATTCCGTGTTCCGAACACGCTTCATGCATCTCGGATTCAAAAATTTTCACTACAGAGTTGTTAGCAAGAGGAATACATCACTTTCATTGACCATAGATTGCTTACTGACTCTTTGAATACTTTTCTCAGAATTCACAGTTTAGTTTAAATGACAGGTTTGATAATGAGGCAGATTTGGCAGGAAAATGCTCTTGGAGCGAGTTCTAACCAAAAGATATGTAATATACCTAGGTTCACTCACCGTGACATTCCGTGTTCTGAACAAGTTACATGCATCACGGATTCGAAAAACATTCTTTAATGAGTTGTGAACATGTGTATTACTGAACTTTCATCCACCATACAATGCATAATTATACATAGAAAGTTTTTTCTGATTTAGTAGATTTCACTTAATGTCAGTTTTTAAATCATGCAGTTTTCACAGAAAAATCCTCTTGGAGTGAGTTCTACCCAATAGACATTCAATTTACATAGAACCTGTCATCGTGAAATTCCGTGTTCTGAAAAATATACATGCATCACGGTTTCGACAAATATTCCCTACAGAGTTGTTAGCATAAGGATTAACGAACTTTCATCCACCATAAAAGCCATATTGACACTTTGAATCATTTTCTCATATTTCGAAAGTTTTTCCTAATGCCAGTTTTGAAAATGAGGCAGAATTCGCAGAAAAAGCTCTTGGAGCGTGTTCTACCCAAGTGACATGCATTTTACATAGATTCACTCACCGTGATATTCTGTGTCCCAAACACGCTCCATGTATCTCGGATTCGACAAATATTCACTACAGAGTTGTTAGCATGCAGATTACCGAACTTTCATCCACCCTAGAAGGCATATTTACACCGAGAATCTATTCATCTGAGTTCGCAGTGTTTTCCTAACGACAGTTTCAAAAATCCGGCAGATTTCTCAGGAAAAATTTCTTGGAGTGATTTCTAACCAAGAGAAATGTAATTTACATAATATCCCTGGCCATGAAATTCCGTGTTCCGAACATGCTACATGCATAATGGATTCGAAAAATATTCTCTACAGATTTGTTAGCATGTGGATTACCTAACTTTCATCACAATAGTTTGAATATTGATACTTAGAAGTATTTTCTCAGATTTTGCTGCGTTTTCCAAACGTCAGTTTAAAAAATAATGCAGTTTTCACAGAAAAATACTCTTGGAGCGACTTCTACCCAATAGAGGAGTAATTTACATTGTTTCAGTCACCGTGAAATTCCATGTTCCAAACACGGTATATGCATCACGGATTAGAAAAAGCTTCTTTAATATGTTGTGAAAATGTGGATTACCGAACTTTCTTCCAACATAAAGGCATATTTACACCTAGAAATATTTACTCTCATTTTGAAACATTCTCCAAATTTCAGATTCGATAATCATGCAATTTTCGCAGAAAAATTCTATTCTAGCTAGTTCTACCCAATAGAATTTTAATTTAAATTGTGTCATTACGGTGAAATTCCATTTCAAAAAGCGCTACATGAATCACGGTTTGAAAAATCATTACTACACTGTTATTAACATGTGGATTACCGGACTTTCATTCACCATTCAATGCATATTGACACTTAGAAGCATTTTCTAAGATTTCACAGGGTTCTCCTAATGGCAGTTTTGAAAATGAGGCACATTTCACAGAAAAAAACTCTTCAAGCGAGTTCTACCCAATAGACATGTAACTTACATTGTTTCCTTCAATATGACACACTGTATTCCGTACACGTTACATGCATCATGAATTCGACAAACATTCTCTAATGAGTGTGAGCATGTGGATTACCAAAATTTCATTCACCATACAAGGCATATTTATACCTAGATTTTGTTATTCTGATTTCGCAGGTTTTCCCTAACATCCACTTCCGAAAATCATGAAATTTTCGCAGAAAAATTCAATTCAATCGAGTTCTATCCAGTAGAATTGTTATTTCCCGAGTTTCACTCACCGAGACATTCCGTGTTCAAAAAACGTTACATTAATCACGGCTTTGACAAACATTATTTAATGACCGTGACCATGTGGATTACCGATGTTTCAACCACAATACAAGGCATATTTACACCTAGAAATATTTACTTAGATATCGCAGATTTTTCCTAAAATCAGTTATGAAAATCAGGCAGTTTTCGCAGAAAAATTCTCTTGCTGCATGTTCGATCCAATAGACACCCCATTTTCATAGATACCGTCACCGTAACATCCCGTGTTCCGAAAAAGTTACATGCACCATGGATTCAACAAATATTCACTGCTGAGTTGTTAGAATGTGAATTACACATGTTTAATAAACCATTGAAGACATATTGTCACCTTAAAATTTTGCTCAGATTTTGCAGTGTTTTCATAACACCAGTTTCCAAACAGAGGTAGATTTTACATTAAAATGCTCCTGGAGCGGTTTCTCACCAATAGATATGTAATTTACATAGTTTCCATCAACGTGACATTCCATGTACTGAATACACTACATTCATCACGGATTTGAGAAATATTTTTAATGAGTTGTGTACATGGGTATTACAGATCTTTCATCCACCATACAAGGCATATTTACACCTAGAAACATTAAATATGAGTTTGCAGCATTTTCCTAATAACAGTTTAAAAATCAGGCAGTTTCCTAAGGAAAGATCTTTTTGAGCGTGTCTTACGCAATACATACGTAAATTACATAGATTCTCCCGCTGTGAAATTCCGTGTTTCGCACACGCTACATGCAGATAGGATTCGAAACAAATACACTACAGAGTTGTTTGCATGTGGATTACAGGACTTTCATCACAATACAAGGCATATTGATGCTTAGAAGCATTTTCTCTGATTTCACAGAGCTTTCCAAACGCCAGTTTCGAAACTGAGGCAGTTTTCATGGAAAAAACCTCTTGGAGCGTGTTCAAAACTATAGACACATAACTTACATGGATTCGCTCACCGTGAAATTCCGTGTTCCGAACACGCTTCATGCATCTCGGATTCAAAAATTTTCACTACATAGTTGTTAGCAAGTGGATTACTGCACTTTCATCCACCATACATGGCTTACTGACACTTTGTAGACTTTTCTGAGATTTCACAGAGTAGTTTTAATGTCAGGTTTGAAAATGAGGCAGATTTGGCAGGAAAATGCTCTTGGAGCGAGTTCTAACCAAAAGATATGTAATTTACCTAGTTTCACTCACCGTGATATTCCGTGTTCTGAACACGTTACATGCATCACGGATTCGACAAACATTCTTTAATGAGTTGTGAACATGTGTAGTACCGAACTTTCATCCACCTTACAATGCATATTTATACATAGAAGGTTTTTTCTGATTTAGTAGATTTCACCTAATGTCAGTTTTTAAATCATGCAGTTTTCACAGAAAAATCCTCTTGGAGCGAGTTCTACCCAATAGACATTCAATGTACATAGAACCTGTCATCGTGAAATTCCGTGTTCAGAAAAAGCTACATGCATCACGGATTCGACAAATATTCACTATAGTGTTGTTAGCATAAGGATTAACGAACTTTCATCCACCATAAAAGCCATATTGACACTTTGAATCATTTTCTCATATTTCGAAAATTTTTCCTAATGCCAGTTTTGAAAATGAGGCAGAATTCGCAGAAAAAGCTCTTGGAGCGTGTTCTACCCAAGTGACATGCATTTTACATAGATTCGCTTACTGTGATATTCTGTGTTCCGAACACGCTTCATGTGTCTCGGATTCGACAAATATTCACTACAGAGTTGTTAGCATGTGGATTAACGATCTTTCATCCACCATACAAGGCATAAATACACCGAGAATCTATTCATCTGAGTTCGCAGTGTTTCCTAATTCCAGTTTCGAAAATCAGGCAGATTTCTCAGGAAAAATCTCTTGGAGTGTTTTCTAACCAAGAGAAATGTAATTTACATAAACTCTCTGGCCATGAAATTCCGTGTTCTGAACATGCTACTTGCATAATGAATTCGAAAAATATTCACTACAGATTTGTTAGCATGTGGATTACCGAACTTTCATCACAATAGATTGAAAATTGATACTTAGAAGTATTTTCTCAAATTTTGCAGTGTTTTCCAAACGCCAGTTTCAAAAATGAAGCATTTACTGCAGGAAAATTCTCTTGGAGAGAGTTCTACCCAATAGAGAAGTAATTTACATTGTTTCAGTCACCGTGAAATTCCATGTTAAAAACACGGTATATGCATCACGGATTAGAAAAAGCTTCTTTAATATGTTGTGAAAATGTGGATTACCGAACTTTCTTCCAACATAAAGGCATATTTACACCTAGAAATATTTACTCTCATTTTGAAGCATTCTCCAAATTTCAGATTCGATAATCATGCAATTTTCGCAGAAAAATTCTATTCTAGCTAGTTCTACCCAATAGAATTTTAATTTAAATTGTGTCATTACGGTGAAATTCCATTTCAAAAAGCGCTACATGAATCACGGTTTGAAAAATCATTACTACACTGTTATTAACATGTGGATTACCGGACTTTCATTCACCATTCAATGCATATTGACACTTAGAAGCATTTTCTAAGATTTCACAGGGTTCTCCTAATGGCAGTTTTGAAAATGAGGCACATTTCGCAGAAAAAAACTCTTCAAGCGTGTTCTACCCAATAGACATGTAACTTACATTGTTTCCTTCAATATGACACTCTGTATTCCGTACACGTTACATGCATCACGAATTCGACAAACATTCTCTAATGAGTGTGAGCATGTGGATTACCAAAATTTCATTCACCATACAAGGCATATTTACACCTAGATGTAGTTATTCTGATTTCGCAGGTTTTCCCTAACATCCACTTCTGAAAATCATGAAATTTTCGCAGAAAAATTCAATTCAATCGAGTTCTATCCAGTAGAATTATTATTTTCCGAGTTTCACTCACCGAGACATTTCGTGTTCAAAAAACGTTACATTAATCACGGCTTTGACAAACATTATTTAATGACCATGACCATCTGGATTACTGATGTTTCAACCACAATACAAGGCATATTGACACCTAGAAACATTTACTTAGATTTCGCAGATTTTTCCTAAATTCAGTTATGAAATTCAGGCAGTTTTCGCAGAAAATTCTCTTGCTGCATGTTCGATCCAATAGACACCCCATTTACATAGATACCGTCACCGTAACATCCCGTGTTCCGAAAAAGTTACATGCACCATGGATTCAACAAATATTCACTGCTGAGTTGTTAGAATGTGAATTACACATCTTTAAAAAACCATTGAAGACATATTGTCACCTTAAAATTTTGCTCAGATTTTACAGTGTTTTCATAACACCAGTTTCCAAACAGAGTTGATTTACAGTAAAATGCTCTTGGAGCGGTTCTCACCAATAGATATGTAATTTACATAGTTTCCTCATCAACGTGACATTCCATGTACTGAATACACTAACATTCTCACGGATTTGAGAAACATTTTTAATGAGTTTGTTTACATGTGTATTACAGACTTTCATCCACCATACAAGGCATATTTACACCTAGAAACATTAACTATGAGTTGCAGCTTTTTCCTAATAGCAGTTTCAAAATCAGGCAGTTTCCTAAGGAAAAAACTGTTGGAGCGTGTTCTACCCAATAGATATGTAAATTACATAGATTCTCCCGCTGTGAAATTCCGTGTTTCGCACACGCTACATGCAGATAGGATTCGAAAAAATACACTACAGAATTGTTTGCATGTGGATTACAGTACTTTCATCACAATACAAGGCATATTGATGCTTAGAAGCATTTTCTCTGATTTCACAGAGATTTACAAACGACAGTTTCGAAACTGAGGCAGATTTCACGGCAAAAACCTCTTGGAGCGGGTACAAAACAATAGACATTTAATTTACATGGATTCGCACAGAATGAAATTCCGTGTTCCGAACACGCTTCATGCATCTCGGATCAAAAATTTTCACTACAGAGTTGTTAGCAAGAGGAATACATCACTTTCATTGACCATAGATTGGCTTACTGACTCTTTGAATACTTTTCTCAGAATTCACAGGTTTAGTTTAAATGACAGGTTTGATAATGAGGCAGATTTGGCAGAAAATGCTCTTGGAGCGAGTTCTAACCAAAAGATATGTAATATACCTAGGTTCACTCACCGTGACATTCCGTGTTCTGAAACAAGTTACATGCATCACGGATTCGAAAAACATTCTTAATGAGTTGTGAACATGTGTATTACTGAACTTTCATCCACCATACAAGCATAATTATACATAGAAAGTTTTTTCTGATTTAGTAGATTTCACTTAATGTCAGTTTTTAAATCATGCAGTTTTCGCAGAAAAATCCTCTTGGAGTGAGTTCTACCCAATAGACATTCAATTTTACATAGAACCTGTCATCGTGAAATTCCGTGTTCTGAAAAATATACATGCATCACGGTTTCGACAAATATTCCTACAGAGGTTGATTAATGCATAAGGAATTAACGACTTTCATCCACCATAAAAGCCATATTGACACTTTGAATCATTTTCTCATATTTCGAAAGTTTTTCCTAATGCCAGTTTTGAAAATGAGGCAGAATTCGCAGAAAAAGCTCTTGGAGCGTGTTCTACCCAAGTGACATGCATTTTACATAGATTCACTCACGTGATATTCTGTGTCCCAACACGCTCCATGTATCTCGGATTCGACAAATATTCACTACAGAGTTGTTAGCATGCAGATTACCGAACTTTTCATCCACCCTAGAAGCATATTTACACCGAGAATCTATTCATCTGAGTTCGCAGTGTTTTCCTAACGACAGTTTCAAAAATCCGGCAGATTTCTCAGGAAAATTTCTTGAGTGATTTCTTAACCAAGAGAAATGTAATTTACATAATATCCCTGCCATGAAATTCGTGTTCCGAACATGCTACATGCATAATGGATTCGAAAATATTCTCTACAGATTTGTTAGCATGTGGATTACCTAACTTTCATCACAATAGTTTGAATATTGATACTTAGAAGTATTTTTCTCAGATTTTTGCTGCGTTTTCCAACCGTCAGTTTAAAAAATAATGCAGTTTTCACAGAAAAATACTCTTGGAGCGACTTCTACCCAATAGAGGAGTAATTTACATTGGTTTCAGTCACCGTGAAATTCCATGTTCCAAACACGGTATATTCATCACGGATTAGAAAAAGCTTCTTTAATATGTTGTGAAAATGTGGATTACCGAACTTTCTTCCAACATAAAGGCATATTTGACACCTAGAAATATTTACTCTCATTTTGAAACATTCTCCAAATTTCAGATTCGATAATCATGCAATTTTCGCAGAAAAATTCTATTCTAGCTAGTTCTACCCAATAGAATTTTAATTTAAATTGGTCATTACTGTGAAATTCCATTTCAAAAAGCGCTACATGAATCACGGTTTGAAAAATCATTACTACACTGTTATTAACATGTGGATTACCGGACTTTCATTCACCATTCAATGCATATTGACACTTAGAAGCATTTCTAAGATTTCACAGGGTTCTCCTAATGGCAGTTTTGAAAATGAGGCACATTTCACAGAAAAAACTCTTCAAGCGAGTTCTACCCATAGACATGTAACTTACATTGTTTCCTTCAATATGACACACTGTATTCCGTACACGTTACATGCATCATGAATTCGACAAACATTCTCTAATGAGTGTGAGGCATGTGGATTACCAAAATTTCATTCACCATACAAGGCATATTTATAACCTAGATTTGTTATTCTGAATTTCGCAGGTTTTCCCTAACATCCACTTCCGAAAATCATGAAATTTTCGCAGAAACAAATTCAATTCAATCGAGTTCTATCCAGTAGAATTGTGTATTTCCCGAGTTTCACTCACCTGAGACATTCCGTGTTCAAAAAACGTTACATTAATCACGGCTTTGACAAACATTATTTAATGA